>NC_141614.1:1257500-1414166 GCF_047967505.1 Dipteris shenzhenensis | reverse complement strand
AGCTAATTTCTATTTCAATAAAGACCTTTGGGATGTCCAGCCCTTTTTTCTAGGCCCTAGTACTGTGTATCGTCTTCTTCTCTCTCTCCCAGACACCTTCTCTTGCTGCAAATCACTTTTCCTTGTCTCTCCATGCCTCCCGCTACGATGTGATAACGCAAGAGTCCTCTGCAATTTGCACGCGTGAGCTTCCGCATGACAGAGAGAATCTGATTGCAATCTGTACCACGAGGCTAAACCTAGTTGCGATTTGCTCCAAAAGGTCCGTATCTGCTGCGATTTGGTTCCGGGCTGCCAAATTCGTTTGTGAACAGCTTACCAAAGCTCACTGATCCCCTGCTGCAGGCTGAGGTGGTGAAGCCCCAAACTGCTCTGAAGATGGGATGAAGAATGAGGCCAAAGGGCAGATTGACCAACCCTGATCACCTGGGCAACGCAAACCATTGACAAGGTTGATCCAAAGTCAACATTGATCAAAAAGTCAACACGTTGATCAAAAAGTCAGCTGTGCCTTTTTTGACCAGTGCTGTCTTCTGAGGCTGCATGGCAGGATATGATGGCATTGCAGCCTGTAGACAGCATGCCACACTGTATATGCTCTTTGACACTGAAGGTGGAGGTGCCATGGACTTGTGGTACTACCTATGTTCTTCTCTTGTGCAAGACAACCTAGAGGAGCAGTTGAAAGACCAAAGGAGGATGACGACTCCGAGTTTTCAGACAAGGGAGCTGATGGAGCACTTGCATTTACGTGTTGGGCTTGGCCCACGATGTCGTGGGAGGGAGTGCTAGAGGCTAGGCGGTCACCTCCCCATTTGTGAGCCCCCAAATAAGGAGGGCATGGAGGAGGTGTACCAAGTTAGATTAGATGCCACATTGGCAGGCCTAATGGGAAAAGAAAGACCGCCACATGGAAGTGTAAGGACAGACTGCACAGGTGCATGGATCAAGTACAAATGGACTAGATCAGGGCCGACATGGAGGCTGAACTGTCAGGTCTGCCACGCAGCAATTTGGCGTGAAGAATGGACCAGGAAAAGACCCTGTACAGGTCCGAGATACGTGCGGAAGTAGGCAGGCTAGTGGCAGGCTAGGCTGCCATGTGGCAAGGTCGGTACAGTCTGCTAGCAAATAAGCCTACAAGTCGGCCCAACCTGTAGGTCAGCCAAGTACTAGGGCTGGGGTCCAGCCTATAAAAGGAGCCCCTTCAAGGCTCATTCATTAGTTCAGATTTGGTCATTCCAATCCACTTCAGGAGTAGACCAGCATCCGTCTGATGGATGCACAAGTGCGGCTGAATGCAGGAAGTGAAGATCACCAGTCTTCATACATTCCTGGAGCACACGGAGGAGCAGATCTACTCAGCGTAGAAAATGGTACACAGGAGCAGCAAAGGACGATGGCATTAAAGGAGACTTGTGCCTCATTGTGGACTGCCTTCACAACAGCGAAGAGGTTAAAGGATCCACAGCAAGCACTACCTTAGGATTGATTGTCCATAGGAGCAGCAAGGAGGTGTGATGGGAAACATCTTACGAGGCCCACATAAGCCCTAGGAGAGCCATGTAGGTTAAGTGTTTTGAAGGTACCAAGGAAGTAGGAGAATAGTCACATTGGACAGAAATATATTTTGCTGGTTCTACATTTCTCTCTTGTGCATTGTCCATTTACTGTTTGCACAAGTACACAGTACACACTAAGGAAAGGGAGTTTGGCTATCTTTCTGAGTTCGAGCTTCCGCTGAGACTAAGCAAACTCTCCCACTATCTTTTCTAACAAAACATAGATTCTCTCTGATGTCTGTTTAGGAATTTAAGGGTATACCTTTGAAGCATACATTGGCCCGACTGCCACAGGTGAAGGCCTTATGAAACCTCCATGGTCATTTTCGAGAACCTGGATTCAGATTTAAAGAACATCTCAGGAGTTTAGCTGGAACGAACACGAAGAAAACCAAACGGTAATAGTGTTGCTCGAGCAGTGTAACAGACCTGTAAGGTTCTTGTTTTTACTTTAGACTTGTCCAACCTTTCCCTGCAAAGTTTTCGATACTCGTCACTGATAAAATTGTTCGGCTTCATGTCAAATTTATGCTCCACTTTTCCTTCCACTGCCAACTTACCTGGAAAGAGCGCAATTGCCTTATTTTAATCAACTGAATAGAACGAATGATTGTCATTACGAGCTTCACAAGCCTCCTCTCGATCTCAACCCTACAAAAATAACCGAAACGCGTCGCCTACAAGATGCGTAAAGGACGCACCTTGAGGCGTCTCTGAAAAGATGTACATAGGAACGATGTCTTTGGTGAAATTGAGTTTGTAGGCCTTGGGAACCCCTGTTGCTTCATTTGCTGATAACTCCAAGCTGAACTGTCAAACAGATGTTTGATTACCAAGTATAAAAATATTAAAATCACAATGAAGTAGCGAAAGCAGTTAGGGAGCCGCATAAGATGATAGCCACCTGTAGTGCCGACTCCGAGTCTGATTTTGTGGGATCGAACGACAAAAGCACCTTGGCTAAGCTAT
Source organism: Dipteris shenzhenensis (assembly GCF_047967505.1). Lineage (NCBI taxonomy): Eukaryota > Viridiplantae > Streptophyta > Polypodiopsida > Gleicheniales > Dipteridaceae > Dipteris > Dipteris shenzhenensis. The sequence continues at coordinate 1,411,635 of NC_141614.1, read as the reverse complement.
TTCCTGACTCTGTCTGTTGCTGCCAGGTCTGAGAGACCATGGGGGGCACTTTGAGCAACCAAACAGCACGATCTGCTCGAGAAGCATCCAGGGAGCTTGATGCGCCCCCAGCTGCTGATGATAGTGGAGCAGCAGCAGCTGATCTCTCGTCCGAATCGAGGGCCCCGGCCATGCTTGCAAACCGCAACCTTCTTTCAAACAAGACGAAACAAAATCGCACCAAATTTTGATGTGCAAGGGAGTTGATCGAATCGCAAAGGACTTCAACTTTTTTCCGCCAAACTAGGCCGCCTTTCCATCTAGGATTCATATTCAATTTCGAGTTACTACTTACGTGCTCCTAGCATTTTTCAAAGGAAAAAAGTGAATAAGTAACGACGTGGACATGAGGGTCCCTTAAGACCTGATCGTACCAGCAAATGTCAAGGGTGGTAGTCTATACAATATTGTCACATGGACTGCGATCATATGAATAAAAGTGTCGATATATTTTGATCTTGCATCCAACTTGGCCTTCCTTGCCCCCTTGCATCGAGAACATGCATCAAAAGAGACTAAGGTTGTAAGAAAGCAAGCTATTTTGAACAGAGGAGCAATTGAAAATATTTGTATGATAATATATAATATATAATTATTATAATCACATAGTGTGGACGGAGGCAGCACGCTTCCTTTCCCAAAGAGTTATAATCCGAGGGAACGAGCCCTTCCTCAGGCACCGAGATTGAGAATGCTGAGAATATTAGCATCGAGCAGAAGTCTAACAAATGAATAAGATATAGGCATATTACCTGAATGTCAATAGTCGTAATCGTAGTGGAACATCTGTAAAATCACCACGAGCGGAGCGCCACCCAAAATTCAAATTCTCATCATCTTTTGGCAATTTTTTTTATCTTAGAGGCAAAATCCCAGCTTACTCTAAAGGTTGATTCTTCTCATGCCATGCTACCTAGAAATTCGTCGCTACTTGTCCAAGGAAGGGGATGCACATGCAGTAAAGACGATCTCTATGCTTCAAAATCACGAATAATGTGAGTAATAATGCTAATTTTTAAGAACAGAACACTCAAGATATGCTAAAGTCACATTGAAACTATCTACATAGACATACCACAATACTAAGACATTTCAACCTAAAATACACGATAGCAGGTCCGAGTAGGTCTGCACGCATACCTTTCATCTTAATTGTGTTTATGGTTATTAGAAATACTCTATGTTGAGCAAACACACTTCTTCAAACCACCAGTCCTGTGGAATTATCTTCTCTATGTTGTCAACCAATGAGCTATGCGACAAAGGGCTAGATTGCCTCTTCCCTCCACAATACTAAGACATTTCAACATAAAATACGCGATAGCAGGTCCGAGCAGGTCTGCATGCATACCTTTCACCTTAATTGTGTTTATGGTTATCACGAAATACTATGTGTTGAGCAAACACACTTCTTCAAGCCACCAGTGCTATGGAATTATCTTCTCTATGTTGTCAACCAACGAGCTATGTAACAAAGGGCTAGATTGCTTCTTCCCTCCGCTTGTCATGATTGTGAACTACCAATGGATGCCTTTGGGATCAGTGCAAGCCTTCCAAGCAATGGACTCACTGCATCTCTGAACAATGTGCAAGTCTTTCGCCCGCGGTGAAAGCTACTCACAGCTTTACAATAAAGAGATCAAGTCCTTCCAAGATGCCAACACAACAAGGCTCATGAAAGCTTCCGTCTTGGATATAAGGTTCCCCTCTAGCTTTGATATTGGAGGTCAATTCAAATATTTTTGGGCATCAAATTCCTAAGAGATTTCTAGTTTGTGATGCGCAGTACTATGAAGTATTGTACAACTTCACTAATGATAGCTTGAAAATGTTGAGCTCCCCCACAACCTAACAGGCCGAGCGAATAGTTATGCATTACTACACAAATGTTCTTGAGCCCCAAGCTTATAACCAAGGAGATTTTGTGTGTTAATGAGAGATGGGAGGTCCATATACCCACGCAAGCACAACCAGACCACCACAGCAACTCAAGCTGCAACCTTACAACCCATGGTGCAATATCAATGTTTGATGCTCACCTTGATAAGGACGTATAGCCTCACCGGCTTCAGATATTACAATTGCTGCTGCAATAGGTGGCCAACTATCAGAAGCATTTCCTTGCTGCGAACATTTTATTCTTGTTTATTTGATTTCGTTCTTGTACCTTCGAAGACTGTTTATTCGGATGTGAGGTTCCTTTGTCGAGTGGGGAAGAGTTAGCGCAAGCATGCAAGTTGTTTGTAGGTCATAGCTAGGCATGTGCGGCTTCATTAATCACTACGTAAGTAGCTGAATTGTATTGAATGAGAGCAAGTGGTTCTTATTCTTATGTAATAAGGATTAGTTGAGTAAGTCTCCCATCTCTTTCGAGTAGCTTTCGAGCAGTCATATAGCAACTTAGTATTAGTGCAGTGCAAGCCTTCTAGTCAATCCATGGATACTAACAACAGCAACTTTGAACAAGGTCTTGGCTGCTCAAATCTTTTTAAACTTCACAATTCTTTAGCTTCATTCTTCTTGCTTCCATTCTTTTTGAATTTCTAAACTGGTAGTGTGAACTAAATTGGAACGTGCCTATGTCAATGATCTACCGATGAGGGGAAATCTCTTATTGATGGTATGTTTTGCTTTGTTATGCCTATCCCTGTTTTATGGCTGGTCTGTTATCTCAAGTCAATTTTTGCAAGTCTATTGGCTTGCTCAACCAATTCTCCTCTGAAGAACAACTCATTTGCACATCTTGTACTCCAAGTGCTTCCCCAACCCACCCTACAATGTCTGCAACTCATGTATTGCTTATAGTCGATGCAAAATGGAAACTTGTTAAAGAACTCATCTACAAAGAAGAGTCCAAATATGTCTCTCCAAAAAGCATTTCAAGCGGTTGCTCAACAAGCATACATGGAAGATAGTGGTGGTTTCATTGTAATTTTGGGAGTGATTGAGAGACAATTCTAAGTTTTTTAGATTGATGCTACAATCTAATGCTTTTCAGGTTTTGCTTTTATGACTTCTAAGGTGATAGATATCTGCTACAAATGTGGGATGCACCCTTGTCAATGCATTGGCAATCTACTTACAAATGCTACTGATTTTCAAGCGAAATCTACAACTGAACAAAACTTGGTGGAACCTTACATGTTTTAGTTAGTTAAGTGGAGGGTCCAACACATCTACTTCTATAGATCTACTTTTTGATTGCTTAAAGAACTTCTCGAACACAGTCACGAGCATATTTGGTCTATTGTCTTTTGATGGGGTCCAAATATTGTTCAAAGTTGGTGTAGCCATAACACAAGCAAATCATTTTCTTTTGCAAAGATGAGAATTCTACTCCGCCAACTATAATTCGTTGGTCTAGACTTCAAATCAAGCAAAAATATGTCATGTGGGCATAAGAACATAAGGCAAAACTAGTTTAGCTAGTCACAACTGGCCCTAATTGCAAAAGAAGTTGCGGCTAGATATGATGCTAAGTATTCGCACAAGAGGTACGCCCCGTAGGCCATTACTAACAAAGTATATTCAACTAGAAGGGCTTTTGCAATAACACACATATGTCCCATGAAATGCCATTGGACTTTTTTTACACATTTGCCTTAAATGGCAATCCAAGGAGCGATTCATTAAGACCACAAATAAGTAGATGTAGGAAACAAGAGCGATCTTCAAACAAAACACAAGTGTCTTACATGCAAAAATGTGTGGACACTCCCTAGTTTCCATGTCTTTTGTGCGGGTGTTTAACAACCCCTTGCAAACTAGAAACATTAACCAAATGCTTTTACAATAACATGGCGTGGTAATTAATCCCATACCTTTGGAACAAAAAAAGCATATGTTGTACTTGCTACAAACAATTGAAAACAAGAAACTTCCAATATTTTGGATAAAAAATATGCCCATTCCAAGGGCAATACACATCCATGCTTAGTGATATCAAGGCCTACATAGTCACAATTTGGATACCCACTACCCAAATTTGACATCTGACCTATGAAGGCAATTTGGACTTTGTAGAAGTGTTGTCAATGTTTTTGTTGATGTTGATGGAGCATAATGACTCCTTCCATGCTTCTCGATAGATAATGCTATTTCCATGGTTGCAATAAAGAGGCAAATATGAATGAGACCTACTTTAACAATGTGTACATTGAAGGAATTGTTTGGCAACCCTTTGTACAAGGAGAATGACGTAGAATTTAATCTAGTCTAGGTGTACCACATACACAATATGCAAGCATCTACAAGATATAGATGGTCAAAATAATAGAAATGGTACTTCATAAGAAGACTTCAAAACAAACACTCATGTGCATGGAATCTACACTAGCTAGTAGGTAGTTGACTTTGAGGACAAACCTATTGTGGTTGCTCCTTCCAAAGGTTTCTCGCCATTGAGCATACTCAAGGATAAGGTTTGTGAGGAGTTGGTATTTCCTACTCTATTCTTTGGTTGGGCACGCAATTACAATACCCCTCCACACATTACCTACCAAGTTGTTGCTTGTTGGGAGGTCACTAATAGGGACAGATGCTTTAATCTCTCAATATAAACTTTGTTCTTCAAAACAATGAAATTCATGGTATGTCAAGTGTTGTTCTCCACTTGGGTTCAAATGCAAAAGGCTCAAATGAGGAGAATAACTCTTTAGTCAAAGATGCACTTGAGGACATAGCCATAGGAAAACTTTTAGAAATTAACATTGGTTTTTGTGACTTTAATACTATTTCCACTTCAACGACAAGGAAAGGCTTTTTAAAAATCTATTTGCAATGCTATGCCAACTAGGGCCCTTAACTTTTTTTTCACCTTCTTAGTAGTATAGAAACTATGGACGCCATCGCTTAAGATTGTTTTAAAGCCTTGCAGAGTAATTTCCAAACTACAAGGGTAGATTATGCTTGCTCGGATTTTAAAATTTGATCTAATCATACCTAGTCACTACAACAAAGTACTATGTCCAAAGATTCCAAGCGATTAAAACTCTCTTGAAGAAATAACCTACCATCTTAGGCAAAATTCAAGACTACTTCTTTATTGCTGAGTTTCAAAACAGATGACCATAGGTTGCTTTGGGTGGAATGTGCACCAATTTATGGTGTTTCAACAAACCAAGACATTGAAGAATTCATCAACCACTATATAACATATGATATCCCATAGCTTGATCTCTAATGTAGAGACTTGCAACTAGATTGACATATGAAAACTTGCAAGAAAAAAGGAAAAGGTTGCAAGTTTGTTGGCTATCCGCAGCCACCTATGCACAAGACATAGACTCTGCCCCCCATGGAGAACAACATTATCAGTGATTCCATGAAAAAAAACCTTTGCATTTAAACATCTCTTTGTTCCTGTCAAAACCTTCAATAACATAGTTAGACTTTAGCTTCTCCTTCAAATGGCTTGGGTTGTTTGAAGATGAATACATTTTAGCCCTACACACCAACACTTCACAACCTGCATTGCTCTTGAAGAAGGACCCAAAAGACATCTATACTAACAACTTCAACTTGACACATTGTTGAAACTATGGGGAGCCAACATTGACAAAGTACTTGAGACCACTCTCACACATAGCTTGCACAAATAAATGCACCTACCAATGAGCGCATTCGCAAGGTATAAATTGAACATGCAACACATCATCAACAACTAGGTGTTTACTTGTGCCTTTCCTTGCACTTACAAGTAACATAAGAAAATTTTCATAATCAACACGCATGGCAAAGGAATGCACTTTGTTATTGAAACAAAGATCACAACTAGAGAAAATGGACCCCATGAATAGTCACATCTTCTTTGCTAACATTAGTATAGCAAATATCTCTGATGTATGCCATTACTTATATACATATATGTTTTGTCTCTTTTGCTAGTGAATACATAACTACAACTACACAATGCAAGAAAAGAAAACACGTAAGGATGATACACTTCAGCAATTACAACAAAGTGAGAGACCCAGAAAACCACTTCAAAAGAATTGTGTCTACTTTAACACGCAAGGATGATATGCTTCAACAATTACAACAAAGTGAGAGACCTAGAAAACCACTTAAAAAGAATTGTGTCTACTTTTGCCTTTCATTATTAGCAAGCAATACTTGGATGATGATTTTCCCACAGGGCATGACTTACATAACCATCATCAATACATTATTGAGGGAAACCAAAACAAATTCAACAAACTAACCTCCTTCCAATCTCCTTATAATGACTCAAGCAACCTTACTTCACATCATCCACAAGTTTTAGGACATAAGATAGTGCTAATACATATGGCATAGGTAGGGAAATGGATAAGACTAGCAAGACAACTCAATTTCATCAAGTCGAGTAGTTAACATACAAAGTCATTCCAAAAGACCATATTACTATTCCTTGCACAAACTGGACTTTGAGCAATGACTACCCTTGGAGGACATAATGCTAAAGAAATAGACTACTCTAGCCTCACTTTTACACTTGTTCTTAACTGGCAATGTTGGTATAGATCAAACTTCCATGGTACTACTTTTAGTGCAAGCTTCCTTGCATTACTTCTCCCATCCTCAACATCTGATGTAAACTTGCCATAGGAACTTCTACTAGCATACACAAGCCTCTCAAGAGACAAACTACAAACACTATATGCTACATACAAAAACCTAGAGCGGGTTATGTTTAAAAAAGTATCATTGTTGAGGAAAAACACTATCTACTCCATAAAAAACCTAGAGCTAGTTGTGTTAGGAAAAAACACATTTGTGGTAGCAAACTGCAAAAAATGTAGAAACATTTGGAGTTATTGATGTTCTTCTTTGTGGTGACATGTGTCAAGCTAGCATAACAAAAGACTCTTGGGATTTTCCAAAATGGTCCACATAATTGGTAATGCTATCTTTTTTTAGTAAGAATCATGTTCATTATTATGAACTCACATAACCAATGCATCAAAAAATGCCTTCTTCATTGACATTTTGAAAAGAATTTGTGTAGGAGCACAATCAAGTAATGACTTTGCTACCTTACACAACCTATACCTCTGTGATCCCCCAATTAAAACATATAGTAGCACAGATTTACTACACAAACACATCTAAAGAAAATCACAATAATGACGTGTTCAATCTATTGGGCACCCCACCACACATCCTTAAGGCATTTGACACCAGACACAAAACCTATAGCAGAGCAATACAAGAAGATACAAAGGCTACTAGAGGACTGCACCTAGAGCTTAACTAGCATAATCATTAAAATTTGTTCTAGTAATTTATAATAAATGATGGCCTCGTGAAGGCTGCAAATGGTATTTTTGAATAGCCACAAACAAACATAATGCCTCCCATTGTATGGATTCATTTCCATGACAACAAGATAGGAATGCAAACACATAGCAATAATAGATTCCTCCTCTCAAAGAACATGCCCAACATCCTCTTTAGTAAAAGCATTCTTACACTAGCAATTCTTTGTTTGCAATAAATTCATGTTGCTCCAACACACAATGCATCCCTCTCTCAGTTCTATACATTTCTAGGACATAAAAACTTGGCATTACCACATATTGCAGAACCATGCTCAGATAAATGAGATAGGACTATAGCTTTATTAAGGCACTGAATGCTCACTTTCCATATTCTATTTCACACTCCACCAAATTCTTGTCATTTTGAACTTATGGACTCCAATATATACATATTGGGAGATTTTGACATTGACTACAACACTATGGGCCTAAGTAGCACACAAATCTAGAAATTCATGTCAAAATATAATATGCAACAACTCATTAGCAAACCCACAACAATCCATGGATCAACTATGGACTGCATTTGGATTAACATACCAACAAACAAAACAAACTTCATCTACTAGTATGATCATTCCTTGCTCTACACTACAACACTTGACAACATTCCCTTCATTGATGAATGCTAGAAATATTTGACAACTACAACTTTGAACCCAAGGGCATCCAAGACCAAACAACACAAACTCAAATTCTAAATTTTCCTCACAACATCCTTCATTCAAATAGGCATTTCTTTTGGATAGGCTTTTTGAATAATATTCATCATGTTAGGGAAAGTTGAAGGCAATGATAGGATTCATTCATGCCCCTTTGTCTTATAAGTGTTGCCTAAGGAGTGCTCTAGCATCCATTTTGCCTTTTTGTCCCTGCAAGGGTCTATTGACTAGTGTGCATAGAAAATATTTTGCTCAAAACATCACAAAACTTGGGTTTTGAAAAAGTATATTCATCTCTTATAGTTTGCCTACAATTATACACCTCATTTGGCAACTAGAAGAGCACCCTTCGAGATAATCTATGGGAAAGTTCTACGTATACCTATCACTCGATTGACCCATAGAGTTGACGTAACTGATGAATTTACCCACAATTACAACAATATTCTCAACAAACCATTAGCCTTGCTCAAAAGAAAATAAAAAGAGAAAACGTATGATTTCAAAAGAGGGTGATTATGTCCTTTTGAGGATTGAGAAAAGAATTATGAAGTGTTAAAAAATGGCCAGTCATCAAAATGGCTCCATGATTTTGTGGACCATTAAAAGTTATTCAGAAAATAAATGATCTTGCTTGTAGGCTTGAATTACTTAATGATTGGAGAATCCATAACGCAATTTCACATTATCTTATTGAAACCATTCAAGGGACTCAACCCACAAAGAATACGTTTATTTCAAGTATTTGCTCAAGTTTAAGAACCATATGTGAAATTATTCTCAATGGATGCAAAAATGGTTCTTTCAATACTTTCCAAACCTCATCAATTCCTTTAATTAAACACACAACAAAGGCCAGTTGCAATTCAAGCAAGAGGAATGTTACAGAATTGCATTTCTTAAATTTCTAGCTAGGGATATCATTTTTATTTTATAGTCATGTCGGCTATGGCAAAGTAAATCATAGAACCACATTGAAATCGACAGGGGTTCTAGTGGATGCCTTGGGTGGTTTGGCTAGGAATGCAAAATTGGGATTGTGTTTTTGCCATGATAAATGGTCAGTATGGTGGGTGATTTCATGTTTTTTCTTATTGTACTTTGAGCACAATTATATTGGGATTTGTTGATTTGGTGATTTGTTCAATTGATTATTAGCAACTACTATGGTTGTGAAATTAGTACAAGTGATCTAACTAATGATGAGGACAAAACTAAGTGCGAGGGTACCAATTGAGGTGTCATGAGGCACATATATGGCCATGGGCCAATTTTTGTATTATTTTTATAATGAGAAATATTTTTGTATGAGGACATAAATCATTTTTTGATCAAATCAAGCCCAAAGAGGCTATGTAAATAGCATGCCTTATTTTTTGGGGAGAAGAGGGCAAGTTTTAGCTCCGTATACCTCAAATACTCTAGGTGGGGAAGCATGAGTTACTCATCTAGGGGGGAATTATCATTTCTATTGATTTGAATGTAGTGTATGCTTTTTATGTATTATATATCCTTTTTGTCTCATGCTATTACTAATATTGTATCAAAGTTTACAAAAATAGCATGTAAATAGCATCCCTTATTTTTTGGGGAGAAGGGGGCAAGTTTTAGCTCCTTTAAGGGGGGAAATTATCATTTCTATTGATTTGAATGTAGTGTATGATTTTTATGTATTATATATCCTTTTTGTCTTATGCTATTACTAATATGGTATCAACGTTTACAAAAATATCTTGCTTGGGCTTGAATGACTTGTAATAATTTGTATTAAAGGAATTGTTTGTGATGATTTCAGGTACTCTAAAGTTTCATGAGAGGAAAAAGAGCAGTATGACATCTTTTTTTACAATTTATGTATCCTTATACATTGGCAACTTGATATAAGCACATATTTTTGTCTTGTGTAGTAGGCCACAACTTGGTAAATTTTCTTCAGAGGCTCTATACCAACTAGATTACATGTTCATGATCCAACAAGTTATTATATAAAGTCTATGGTGCTACATGGAACACTAAATGTTAACCGTGTATAACGTTTTGGATGTCAACGAGATAGAATTACACTTTGCATTGTTAACAAGTAGGCCACGACTTCATTGATTCTCCAAGGATGATGTAACAACCAAATAGATCAACCAAATAATGATTTCATTATTCTTAAAGTATTGTGTAAAATCTATGCTGACATTCGAAATAATGTGTATTAATTTTTATATGCCGAATGGACAAAAATTTAATCAAAGTTGTTAACTTGCTGCTATGTTCAAATTAAATTTCATTACAACACAGCTTCAACTATTTAACATCTCATCTCTATGTAGCATATCCATTGCAACTAGTGAAGAATTAAAATTTCCACACTAACTTTGGATCACCAAGATCCATTGCAAATGCAAGATTAACATACTTATACATTGTAAGATGGGAATTAATGCATGTGTCTTTAAAATTTTGTCAAATCAATAAAAGCATTGATTTAGCAAGTGATGCAATCCATATGGGTTCTCTTAATAAAAGGAATATTACAAAATAAAATGCGTCTCGCTAAGATGTAATGAACAATACAAACATTGAGAAAGTTTTTCACTAAAGAATTGGCTATAGAGATTTTTACCCGTTAAGACCTTCTCTTGATCACAAAGAGAAGTTGCATAATGAAGCAATTGCAATGATGTGACAATTTGGAGCTCCTACTTTTTTGTCACATTTTCTTCTGTAGAACGACTATGGGACCTGCTTGCAAGATGTCTACGAACTTACTCTTCTAAATTCAATAGCATAGGAACAAATGAAAAAAACAAACTACTAGGAAAACTATTAAGAGAAAACCTGCATTAGAGTACATTCATAATCTCCAACATAGGTTATCTTTAATTTAAAAATGTGTTGATTAATTTTTTGTGACAAAACTTCAAGTAGAGGAAGCCAACAAGAACATAGAATTTGTGGCTTCAAGATGCTCTTTCAAATGCACAAACATACACCAACATGTACAAAACAAAGTTAAATTCTCTATCATTTTTACTATCCAAAGCCTCCACTAAACAAAACTATGATACTCATTTATGAGGAAATTAGAGAATAATATAAAGAAATTTTCAAGAGAATTATAAAAGAAATGAGTTTAATACCTCTTGATACTACAATAACAATACATGAGTGATTAAACTCTTTACAATTAAATATAACAACATATATACTATCCATAAAGTCTCAACTAACAAACCCAACTTTGTTTCTAAAGAGACAAAACAAAAGACATAATCTCCTTGTTGCAAAATTAAATGGATATGCAATTTGACTTGGATGCATATGCTACAAAATCATATTATATTTCCTAGATCACAAAAATGGATGACACAATAATCAAAAGCTTGCATGAAACATTGCATGCAAGAGAACTCAAGCATACAAGAAAGATTACAGAAAATGGAAATGAATTTTTACATGCTCAACAAATGAGTGCTTAAATAGCCTTTTTTATTACTTGATCCTTGTTCATATTCAATTTATTAACACAAAACACAAACAAAACAGAGCATTCATGTTTAAAAAAGACATCAATTTAAAAAACTAGAAGACAAATCTACAAATACAATGTGTGAGACAATTGCTAACAAATATTAAAGCGAGAAATATCTACCTAGCAACATTTCCAAATTGAATATAACCACAAAGATGGATCAAGTAACCATGAGGAGCACCAAAACATTAAGATCTATTGAATTTGATGTAGTAAAGTATCCAAAAATTATTTTAAGTACAATTACTTTTGTACTATCCATTTAAATATGATTCAATAAATAACAAATAGATATTTTTGATGACATGTTGTTATGCAAAAGGATGCACCCACTACAAAAACTACATCAATTCCTAATAGGTAGCAGTGGAACATGGAAAGCATACCTTCTTGTTCAAGTCTTAGTAAGATATAATAATCAAAGCACTTTCATTTACCTAAAGTTCTTCTGATTACATGCACCAGAAAGGAAACATACAACTTAAATAGTTCACCATACATTCATTATTGCAAAGGGCAATGCATGACACAAAACTCACATCCTTGTCAAGAGACAAACTTGACACTTTGAGCTCCCTTATCTACAGGCACAAGTGCTCATTTTTTATGAGATATTCTTAGTGGGAAGTTGAAATTTAAATTTTGCAGACTTATGTATGCATTCTTTTAAAAGAAATAATTGTGAATATTGTGGTGGCATTCATGTGATAACTTGTGGGGACTTCTGTCAAAAAGAAAAATGTGTAAAGGACACATGTGCATTCAAAACAAAGGATACCTTGGAGTGCATGTATAACACATATTGGCTAACCAAAATAAAATGCTATGAAGTAAAAAAGACAATGAGACCAAAGAAAACAATGACTTCATTAAAGCATTAAACTCATTTAGAAAATGCACTCATACACAAGAACAAATACATTACCTTAACAATAACTCTTTATATGAACCACCACAAGACCATACATAGCCCCACCTTTACTACTTTAACTCACAAATGAATAAAAATAATGAGAATATGTTACAAATTGCAAAAGGAAAGGAACATGTTTTAAGAGCAACAGACCACTTTATTGAAACAATGTGCCGTAGCTACAAATTATTATAAGATCCTTAAACAATAGCTAGACGATAAACATTCATAGAAATAAAATAAGGCATGCTAATTGAATCATGCTTTGAAAATATAAATGAGCAAGACGGCCTAGTCAATGGAGCGAGTGGGATTTTCATCAAAATGTATACATATAATTGTAAAGGTATTGTGTGGGTAGACTTCCCACATAAAGATGTAGGAATTAGACTCTACTTTTTTGAATTGCAGAGGAAGTGCAGATAGGACCTTGAAAAACAAGCATTCTTACACATGAACAATGTCCTATATAGCTAGGTGCTATAAAAGCAATTCAAGAGCACAAGGACTCACTATGGAAAGACTAGCTTTCTCACCAAAAGGCATATGCACACATGGACTTGTGTACGCACCTATTTTATGTGTTAAAAATATTGAGAATTTATGCACTTTAGCATAGAAAAAGATGTCCACAATGAAATGGAAAGGCTAAATACTACATGAATTTGGCAAACTATAAAATACCAAAGACAAGATACAAACAAATACAATCTAATTGTTCAACGTTTAAGTATAAAGTCCTTTATCAAATATGATCTAACCATAAAAGAAACTACAAATTTAATATAATCAAGTGTTATTTGTTTACAAAACTAGAACTAAAAACTATGACTCATACATACCTCACAAATTCAATACAATTGAAAACTACTCCAACATTTGTTCTTGTATAGAAATAAGGGTTCTTCTATAATAAAGACAAATCTATATTACTTGAGAAACCTCATAGACATATCCATGGAGGCATTGATGTTACGAAGCTCACATTTGCAAGCAAAATAAATTATAAAAAATTTAAAACATATATAGACCACCAACAAATAATAACAACATATTTATTACGGTGTCGCAAGAAATTATAATTTCAACATTGACATGTCTAAAAACACATTAAATTAAAAAATCCTTCAAAAAACAATTGAACTACCATTTTCATTTTATAGAAATGACAACAATGTATGGTAGCCAATTATACCACATTTGGAGCAACACACCAAAAGATCAAACGATGCTACTTCTTCTTATGCATATTGGACAAGGATTCAATAACTTATATATGTGCATAAATAATCTAACAAAACTCAACAGTCATAAAAGGGCATACATACATGTAAAGCAACAAAACAAATTATAAAAGTTTACATTGGAAGTGAATGAAAACCTTGTTATTCAATATTTTATCCTTACTTTAATTAAAATAAGGGCCATGGAGTTTTGCCACTTTTTTTGAAATGGAGATTATTTTTAAGTATCCTATTAGTAGTTTGTATTTGTATAGACTTACTTTATTAAGGAGCTAATTAGTGTTTTAAATGACTTTGAAATGTTTAAGTTAGCTTAGTCTTCTTGCTATACAACTACTCTTCCTTTCATTAAAAGCTTCAATATAAAAGTGGGGCCATAATGGTTTTGCCACCTTGTTTTTTAATAGATCTTTTCTTTGAATAATTCATTCCATGTCCGAGGTTGCGTGTATAGAGGTCATGAAACTTACAAAGTTCCATACTATTATGCCACTTCTGGCTCTTCTCTACAATCACTTCAATACTTCCATGCATGTTGCTACATTTTCACGAGTGGATGGGATATTTTCTTGTGGATTGCTTATTATGAAGGTCAATTATTTTTTGCAAAATTTTTCAATAGGTTGGATGGGTCATTTGCTTATTGATTCTGTTTTTTGAAATTCAATTTCTTGCTGATGGTTGTTAAAGCTCAATTTTCTTTGTTTAGAGTTGTTCATGGTTAGAAAGTTAATTCTTGTGTGTTTCCTGCAACTTGTTTACTAGATTTATGTCTTCTTCAAGATTTTTATTCCTCTTCCCACTAATTATCTGAGCCATGTCTAAGTTTTTTTTAAGGATCATTCTTCAAAGCTTGCCACCAAGAAGCCATGGTTTTCACTAAAGTAAGTTGGGAAGTTTTTCCTTTAAAGGAATTTTGAAGATGTGGAACTGCAATTATGTCAATGTGGGAAAGTCAAAAAGTTCACCTCTTATGGAAGGTTGTTGTGTCATGCAAATATGGGGGAATGGTGGTTGAGGTCTTGACATCCTTCCAATATGTAAGGCTATGGAAAAGCACTTATGGCACCAGTCAGGAAGCTAAATAAGTTTATGATGAAGCAATGATGCAATTTAGGAGATCTTGTGATGACACAAGTCTTGCTAATTATTCAAAATTCATTCGTTGTATGGGAGGACTAGCTTGATATTGTTTTTAGTAAAGCTTTAATTTACCATGAAACCTTCAAACATGTTTTGGAAATGATTTGTATGCTGATTTGGGGGGTCAAGGTTGAGATATTGAATTTGTAGAACAAGGCTTTCTAAGTATGGTTCAAAAGTCGTGTCCCACCTCGTATCATAGATGTTTCTACTTATACTATCAAATGCATTGATTATACTTTTTGCAAGGCACATAGGTAGCTTGTAGTAGAGACATTGATGAGGTTTAGACATAGTTTAGTGTGAGAAGTACCAAATTTGACTCTGGACTCCAATGGTCCAATGATGATTGGAAATTGATAAATGTTCCCCCACCATATATTGGTGGTTGTATATCCATGGTCCAATTGGAACCATCAATTGTGTAAATCATGAAATAAATAAATTAATTTCTTAATGCTTAACCAAATAGGATGAATCAAACTACAACTATTAAAACTCACAACTGATTTTGATTATAAAACCTTTACACACATATGGTAAAATCAATTAGATAATCGATGTACTTTGTGCTCCTTCGAGATTTTTACCTACTAGGATAATTGATGAAGTACTTGGCACCCCATTGAGATTTTGATCAAAGAAGTAGGCTTTGGATGCTCACCACATGAATAATGCAGCTCTTTTTAAAAGGTCTCAAACTGTTTTGCATTTCTTGACCCCTCTATTGTCCCCATAGGGCAACACCCAGCCTTGGAAAAACTGCTACGAAGCAAGTTGAATTGAGTTGGATGCTCTACCCCCCCACTTGCAAGCAGTAGAGCCTCTTTGCCCCTTTGAACCCTTTTCAAAACTAGTTGTAGGAGGTTTGCATCCAATGTAGGAGGTGTGGGGTACCAAGCAAATTGTCTTGGGAAGGTGTTGTGGCTTGTTGTAGGGCAGCTTGGAGCTATGCTATTGGGACTACCCCATTAAATGCAAAACCCCCCTGTGAAGCTGGTCTAGCGGGGGGATGGGGAAGGCATCTTAGGGTCGATTGGTTAATTTCACAGTCTACTCAGTCGAGGTCAACCATATTGTCTAATTGACTACAAAGGGATTGAATTAATTAGTTACGGCCATAATTCAAAAGCCAATCATCGTGAGGTATGTGTAGAGTTGACGGCTCAATTATGTGTATGTTTTGCAAATGGGTTTGAGCTATCATGGTTGATAGGAATGGCAAAAACTTGGTTTAATAGTAGTTTTGGATTAAAGGAACTATGTCTATCTTGCAAAGTTGCTTGCTTTGTTATAATTGATTGAAACGCCAAAAAATGTGTTTGGCATTGGTTTTTATGTGAATTTTTTTTCTCACCTTCACATATTTTGCATGAAGGAAATGGACTAGAAATACGAGTTGTCCCTACTTCTACAAGTTGCGTTATTAAGAGCTCAAGCTCTCCAGGAAGGACATTCATTCCTGTTTTGTTGGGAATGTACCCAATAAGGATCATGCTCTTTTGAAAAAGTCTACGATTCAAAAGACACCGAGAAGATAATTGAAGATAGCGTTTCAAGCTATTGCGGAGCAAGCCCACATCGAGGGTGATCTCTTTTTCCCCTAGTCTTTTTGAAGATCTAAAGTGGGCCTAAGGTTTTTATTGAGTTTGAATTTTTCTTTTTTCCACAGTGGTGAAATTTTTTGCATGCGCAAGAAGCGAATGACTATGCATATTTTTTTGAAGCGTCTGGTGGATAAAAGTGAGGGCAGTTTTGTGAGAAGAGTTTTAGTGATGCACAAAACATTTTAATTACATAAATTTATGTTTCAATGGAGCTTGTTAAGCATAAGTCTTGCTTTGGTGATACTCGATGTGAGACATAGAATTACAATAATATTATTGAATTTCGTGCATTACGTTAGTAAAGAAGTTAAAAGGATGATGAAGTATATTGATAAATTATTAAAATTGGCGTGTGCACATCATAATTTGATACTAATCATTTTATGACATCATAAACATTCTAATGAATTTGCTTTTATTGATTAAGTGCAAGATTATGTGTTCAATCACTATCACAATTATTGATAAAAGATGATATGTACTCTCTATAAGATCATTGAAAGTACTTGTGAGCATAAGTCAAATTGTGACACAACTTTCTATTTCATTTAGCATGGTGCATTCCAACAAGCATTACCGCGGTACATAAGAAAGACCATCTTGAGCAAAATAACCAACGTTGGCGATTTACACGGGCATGAGGACAATGATAATGTGATGTACACACCTATCCTACCTCATGAGCACTAGTTCCACTAGAGGCCACACTAGGCGGACCAAATGAACTTCTAGTGCTTTGCATCAAGCAGTTATGCGAGGTTATGTGCTATCACTTTGCTTTCGAGGGCAAAGTGCTATTGAGGTATGGCACATTTAAAGTGAAGGATCCCTCTTATCCAATGTACATGAGGGTGGATTTCATGTATATTGACTGCTACAAGATAGTTACATTAACCATCCCACATACATTCATTTTGCAATTGAAAGATGTTCTACAAGTGGACACTCTCTATAGGTGTAAAGGGCCTTTTGTCTTGCCCAAAAAACCTAGCAAGGGTGGTACGTCACTTGTATCAATGCACTTAGACACACAAGAAAGCATCATGAAAGCTGAGCCTTTTGACGGCTTGATTTGTTTCTACCCAAACAAAACCATTAGCTAATACTTGGCGTGGGACAACCTTTTAGTTTCACTTTGGAATGGGCCCTTTCACGTGCATCATGGATGCAATCACTTTTGTCATTGTGAAGGTCGATCATGAAGAACCAACATCTGATTTGATTATAGTAGTATATGGACCAAATCTTGAGGATCGTGCTACCATAAATGGACAATGTTTATTACTTGAGAGCTTTTCATATGTGAACTCATGTAGAATTTATTAACACAGCTAATCCACACTCTCTTTCCTTGTCCAAGAGTTTAATCAGGAAGGGTTCATGATGTATGCTGCTAGAACATTTCATTCATATGCTCTAGGAACTCCCTTTGTGTTTTTCATTTTACAATCTTGTGCTCTATGCCTACTGGTTCCATTCAAGGAGGACTTAAAAATGTGATTTGAAGGTAGGTCTCTGCACTTGGATATGGCTAGAAGGTATGGGTAATGCTTTTTTGGGTTTTGCATACATCTCTTAACTACTTCTAATTACTTGTTATATGTGGCCCTTGTAGGTCTCTACAGTCTTGCAGTTTATGAGTTTGAATGTCAGAGTTCTAGAGTGAGATGTATGGAGGCCCTCGAGTCAATCGTGATCCGGCACAATTGTTCTGCTTCACATGTAGAAGCATCCAAGTTGTGGTTTGTTTACCTTTGCATAAGGTGCAAGATTTTCTTTGTGATGGCTTCCAAGTCACTATGCAAGTTCAAGGCGTGCATGTCATCTTTTAGATATTGATTGCTCATTTTTGGAGTTCACATGTGTCGTATGGTTACCACTCATAGTTTGTTGATGGAAGGAGAACTTCAGTGCATTTTACCATCAATGGTTTGGGCTTTATCATCACATTTGATACAAATGCATGACCTTATGCAAAGCTTGTTTCTTAGTTAGCATCCATTGCTATGATGATGCTGTAATGCCTTTCTCTAAATAAACATTCTCAAGCTTGTGTTTCCTCATGCTTTGATCATGGAAGTTCTCTTGTTCAATTTATATCTTTTGAAATTCACATTGTACTCTTTCTCACAGTCCTACAAGAAATATAATAAGCCCACACGAAGCTCATTTCTCAATTAGCATCTATTGTTGCGAATTTGTTATAATGCCTTCCTCTAAATTAATGTTTTGAAGCTTGTGTTTCCTTACTCTTTAATATGGAACTATATCTCTATCTTTTGAAGTTCACATGGTACTCTTATTTATGCTCTTATATATATATATATATTTAAAGTATTTAGCCAAATTTTTTCCCTTTACATGAACTCTCGTAGTTAACATCGCTGCAAATTGTGTTGCCATACATCTACTATTTCTTTCAAAGAAAGTTTCAAATTTCTCAACTAGTGACTTTGCTTACGCTTTAGAGCCCCTGAAACATCGACTTCAAGTAGGAAAAAAAGAACAGATTTTAAGTGGCTTTAAGTGGCACAAAGTTTGTGGGAAATCCTTAGTTTAAATGCATAGATTTATGAAAGTCATGGCACAAGAAACATAGTCCTTAAGCAAAGCACTTTAGTCTTCTATCCCAACAAATTCGTGGCACGAATAGTAAGTATGGATTCTAGTGTGCAACTATGAGAACACAATGTTTAGAGGATCGAAACATTCAACAACAAACATCCATCAAATGCCGATGTGCTTACTTGCTTATTAGTGTTTTTTCCAAAATACACTTACCAAATCTTGTTTGAAATGCTTGCAGTCGACATTTTGATGTCACACCTAGACAACATGCCACTTTGGCACAATCTTGCACTACCTTGCACATGGACTAAAATGTCTTGAATTCTTGAGAGTGAGGTTCATCGATTACTCCATGAAGTCATCCAGCTACTACAGGGCCTTGCTCTTATGCATGCTTGACATCGTTCTCCCATGCTCCTACTACCAAATTTACATTGCTATACTTCAACGGTGCAAAAGTTACTGAGGCTTTCAAAGTAGGTGTTGCGTAGCAACCAATACTGGCGATGTGGCAAGAATTTTTGACAATGAATATGCTCATGCTAAATAATCAATTCAAGGTATCATCAACTAAATATAGTGAATCAAGGTAGCCACCATCCAAGCCAAAAGCCTTGACCTCCAAGTTGGTTTGCCCGAGGTCACCACACCACGAAATAATGTCGCAATACAATCAATTGCAAGAGCATCTTCTAATTGTAGGAAAAGAGCCATAAATATCACCGAGGCTCCAATACCTTAAGAACATTACATTGTTTGTGGTTGCCTAACATTCCACATAAGTTGAAGAGATTTGATCCTATCAGTCGACTATTCCTCCACCAACATGGGTTGCTAGATGAGGACATACCCTTGAAGAAACAGATTGTGTGTGCATTTTGTTTAAAAGACTTATGGAAATGCAAGTTTCCAAAACTATGCATGAAGAACGTGACTTTGTCTTACGAAGACAAAGTACACATTTGAGCTCAATATGGTGGAAGCACAACTAATATTGATAAAGGTCCCATTTGCGTAAATACATGAACGAACATATGAGGGCCAACTTGGTTTGAGAGGAAGCATTGTTAATGTGTTCATGGCCATCGATAGAGCACATTGTGTGCTACTATGCTTCCTTTTTTTTATCATGCAACGATCATGCTTGCAATCAAGAGACGCACACAACTAGATGAATGGCCTTGTTTGTCCCACCATTACCTTCCATGCATGAGTTGCTTGATATCCCTCTTTACAGAGATAACAAAGTCCAAATAAACCCTCTATTACAAATATCAGAGCAACAAAATGGACCCACCTTGGAACAAGAAAAAGAAGATTTGACAAAAGACCAATTAGAGCCAGATACCTTGTTCTCTCCTATAAACATTTTCAAAGACAAATTCTAACGAAGGTGTCGTTTATATCCAACTTTGTTCTATGGCCACCCATGGAGCTATGATGTCCCTCCAAGGGCTACATATCGAGAGAGAGCTAAATGGGAGATAACACATAAAGATTGATGTCTTTCACTATCCATAGAAAACTTGCTCTTTAAGACAATGAAAATATTGCTTTGACAGCTGTTGCCATGCACTTGGGTTTGCATGAGAAAGGGCTATAGCTCAAAGGTGCTTCAATCCAACTCAAAGGCATACTACTTGTTACAAACATTGAGAGAATTCTTTGTTCACAAACTGGGTATCGAGACTTCACATGTGTGTGTACATTAGCCAACTATAAGCAATGCCTTAAGAAGAACCTCTTTGCCAAGATTAGGCAATTAGGGACCCAACCTTTATTTGTTACTTTCTTCACAGAGCGGAAAGATTGTGGGAGCTACTCATTGATTGCTTCCTTGCCTTGTAAGAAACAATAAATGCGGACACTCTAGCATCATCTCCACCCACCATGCATAAGCTCTTTTGCTCAGATCCCGTCATGACTGTGCTCTACTATGTCCACAAATTCAAGGCCATGAAAACATTCATCAAGTTCTGCAACACTATTCGCGGCACCATTATTGAATTCTTCTTCGTCTCACTAAGTTCCAAAATAGAGGAAGTCAATGCAACAATGGATTGCAGCCAGGTGGATATAATTGCACAAACTTTATGAAAGTCAACATACAAGAAAATAGAACAATTCATAGATCAATACATCACAATCAACATCTTAAAGCTTTAGCTCTCATACAAAGAGTTCCAAATGCACAAGCACAAGATGACATGCAAGAGAAGAGGCAAGTGCTGCAGGTTTGGTTTTCCATGTCCACCCATGCGTAAAACAAAAAAGTTGCTCTATCTAGGCACATCCACAAGTGCCACAACTTTGGAGGTCAATTTCAACCGATATGCACAATTATTCAATAGTAGAAAGAAACCCTCCTACGTGATTTAGACGAGTCTTTCACGTAGTTTGGATTGTCAAAGCATGAGAATACACTGTCTCTTTGCTTTAGCATCTTATAAGTGACAATCTTCTTGAAGAGGGAACCAAAAGACAACATCATGCTCAAGAAGCGATCAAATATAAGCTTCTTTGTGCACCTATTCTTTAATGTAAATGTGGGGACAAGAAAGATTTTCACTATGTTGTCTGACGGAGACATACATGTTGTGGGGATGCTAGAAGTGTGCCGCTGGAGCTCCTCACACTGTGCTACTCCTTGTGGGAGCATAGTGTAGTAAATCCTTCACTCATGTCACTCAAGTGCCTACTGGATCGTTGCAATGGGGTTTCCACCAAGAAGAAGGGGGTGATAAGGAGAGGGGGGAGGGGGAGGGAAGAAGGGAAGGGGATGGAGAAGGAGAAGAAGGTGAAGGGGGGTCGTAGTAGCAAACACCAAAGGCAAACAAGGAGAGCAAACAAGCCTCAATCTCAACACATGATCAAGAAGAAAGCTTGTATTTCTCAAAGGGTGCATATAACAATGAAGACCAAAGTCAACCACTTGGCCTTTTATAAATGTCACCTTTTGAAGGGAGGGCCAACTGTATTCCTTGTATAATCCTCTCTCTTTTGTTACACTTACTTGGGTCGATATGGCGCCAAGGCATATATTGATTCTCTCAACCTTCTCTCTGTCTTCAAATGGCTCTTGTGTTATCCTTGCCAATTGGGGCGATCTCGCTGGCTACTTCAAAACTGAGCCATTTGTGCCTCAAAACTCATAGGGTTTGGATGAGCCACATGGTTGTTAACATGCCCCCCTTCCTGTTGTTGAGCCATCTTTGGGTCAGTTGTGCTGCAGTAGGTGGGTGGAGAGAACCGTTTGGAGTACAACATAGCGATCCAATTGTTGTGGGGTGATCCATGCAAAATAAGCTCGATACTTCTAGAAGTGGGTGGCATGCATGTCCTCGAATGTGTGAATGCGATGGCCATGGTGGTTTCAACCCCCGAAAGTATAGGCGTAAGTCTTGGAATTAGGGGGGTGATGTCAGGGTTGAAGACAATCTAGTTGTTGATTGTGAAGTTTGTCATTAATTAGACACCTGTGGGTGGGGAGATCTCGGAACAATAGGAGGATAAGGCAATTGAAGTGCACTGTGACTGAGTCGTAGGTATCATTGAATGATTGATGGCGAAAGAAAAAACCTTCTTGAGTCATGTCCTTAGGGAATTTGTACTTAGGGAAGTTATATATGATATTGGGATCTTTCTATTGGAGCTCCCGGAATTGAGCCCAGGACCATCATCATTCCATGGGCATATAGAGGGGATGGATCTGGCACTTGAGGGGTGCACTGCGATAGTAGCGCCAAAATTTCTCCTTTTTCAAAAAGGGGGTTTGCCACCCAACAAGGTTGAAGGCCAACATCCATGTCGTTGAGGGAAATGGGTGCATTTGGGACTAAGTGGTAGTTTCCACGTGTGCGCTTTGGGTTGGCTTGCCTCCAGTTGTTCAACGACTGAGTGATAAACATAGTGAGGGAGCGAACTTCCATTATTTCATACAGGTGAAGGCGGGAGTCTTTGAGTCGTGCCTTCCAATGATGCATGAGCACGTTGTTGGGTAAGCCTTGGAAGGATTGCAAGTCGGGACACCATTGGACATCTTTTCACGATGAGGAGGGGGCACTGGAGGAACATCATCATCCACATTTGGCATGGGGTCCTCCTGTACATTCGCTACGAGCAAAAGGTCGATCTGGACCAGAATTGCCGACCATAGCAATGTATTGAGCGCTTCGTCTGGGAGGTCGACAGAAGCATTAGAGAATATGGATTGGGAGGTCTTATGCTGTGCGGTGCTAGTGTTGGAGGAGTTAGAGGAGTATTCGGGATGGTTTGTGTGGGGGAGAGGAGGCGGAACGGGATTGGCAGGTTGCTGAGGAGGGTGGGCGAGATTTGTAAGGTGTGGGATCTAGGTGAGGAATACTGCCGGGGGGCGGCAACGTTAAAGACAGAGATGGCTACCTGCCCCTACTCCTCGGTGACAAATTCAAGGTGTGCTACATGAATTATTTTAAAATTGCTCACCAAGGAGTTGTGTGAGTTCTGGAGACCTTGTAGCACCCTGTTGAACAAACTAATGATTCCAAGGGGGTGGTAGGTAGTGGAGTGATAGGCAGCTAAATGCACTTGATTTTGAACTGCCAAAGCCCGGCCATAGGTTTGCATCTAATCGATGTCAACTTGGATGCTTTTAGGAGTATAAACCCATGGGCTCAATTCGTCGAGCTTGGCTAGCTACATCTTGTCATCGTCCTGTGGATAATTGGTGGACTCGGTGATTACTCGACACCATGCCTTGAAGTTTAAGAGAATGGAGTGGGCAGCTAAGGCTTGAAGATTGGAGGGGCAGACTAAGGATAGGCTGGCAGACTCAGACTAAAGCCCGAGGGAGAAGTAGGACATAGCTAGAACGAAGCAGCAGTGGTCAAGATTTCGGCAGAGGATGGTCGGGAGGGTGTTGGGTGGGAGAGGGATAGTGAGATCGATGTGGAAGATGAGATTTTGTATGCGGAGTACATCTCTACATTGTTTGGGGGATTGTGCGTGGGGATAGTGTGTAGGTGGCGAGTTGTGCAGAGACCTCCCTATACATTATGAACTCTTGCTGCTCACTGTCTTCCAACGTGGACTCCTTTGGGCATCCAGAGGTCTAAAGCTTCTTGTTTTTGGCTTGCAATGCGCCAATGAGGGCTCACTCCTGTGTGAGGAGGTCCTGAAGCATTTGGATTTGTCGGTTGGTCCTTTCCTTGGCCTGTGTCCATCCCTCTTCCACGGTTCAGAGGCTTGATTCTGCCTTGTCCAACTAATCCATCATGGGCTGAACTAGGGATTCACTCGCAGAGAGCTCATCCTTGAGCTTCGTAACCTCTAGGCATTCGACCTTGGCCCTGTGCTCCTTTGCTCTGTCTAGGGTGATTTTCCTAGTAGCTTGTGTGGCGACCATGAGGGTGTGGCTTTTACATGCTCTAACTTGTGTTTGCAGTAGAGAGGAGGATAGTTGGGAGGCGTGTTCTTGCCTCTGTTGCAAAATTGTGCACAATACCTGGGGCCATTGCATCCAGTAGTTGGAGCTTCATGTTGTCTGCCTTTGATAACTATTCGGTTGACATTTCATTGTATCCTCTAGGTGTTCGATACTCCAATGCACTCCAAAATTGTAGGGCTTCTATGAGCCCTGCCCATGGAGAAGAGGAATAGCCTGTGACAAAATAAGATGGCTCTTGGGGCTGGACTGTGGTGGTGGCTATAGTCTGGGGAGCAGAGGAGGTGGGGGGAATACTTGTTGCTCCAAGGTGGAGGCCAATATTTATTGTATCTTTCCCTTGAAACATTTCCACGTCAATGGGGGTCTGGATTGTCACTTTGCCTTTATATTGACGGTTTGTGGCCTCGAGGCATCTCTGTCTCACCAGGTATTCCCACAATTGATGGTCCTCATATTGCTCCCTCAGTTGACTGTCGAGTGGCTGTTGAGCAGGGCGGCTTGGTGGGGTCGCACTTGGATCAATTCTGAGCCTTTTGGGATCGGCCACCATTGTCTCTTCTTCTGTTGACATCTCCTATGGCTTCTTTGTCGGCGAGCCCATATCCAATTGGCGACTACTATTCCAACATGTGGTAAAGTACAGGCATGTAAGACATTGCCATGTGTCTTTAGGTCCTCCCTCATCTGAGTACATAAAAAATTTGCCTAGTTGGTGACATTTAGCTCTTCCAGCCTCGCAAGGATGTTTGGAACTATAGATTGATGGTGGTCAGTGTGTTTTCCCTGGGTCAACAACTGGAGGACTCTTGCCGATTTATCTAGTGCGAGCACAGTGAGCTTTGAGAAGTGGATGCAGCCCTTTCTTTTCTTCCTGTCGTAGTTGGAGATTTTGCCGAGGGGCTCATACATATTCTTCTTGTGTGTATACTTTTTTGCAACTGTTGGTAGGCCAAAGGCCGAGTGCACTACATCCACATTGAGGTGGTGGAAGTGGGGGTCCCCTGTTGCATCGCGGAGGGCAGCTTCATGTAAGTGCTGATGAACTTGAGTTGTAAGTGTTGATGAACTCCTCGAGCAGCTTCATGTTGAGGTGACATGGCAGTCGATCCACGCTTGAGACCTATCATCACCAAGGAGGCTTGCACATCTGGATCCTTGAGCGCTTGGTATGTGGTCACGGTGTGGTAATAGAGGGTGTAATCCTATTCACATTCTTCTATGTAGATGAACTTTGCCAATCATGGCATATCGAGGGCATATCAAGGATTAATCTTCTATAGTATCTTGCATGGACCACGAATGCTTGGACACCCTTGCCATTGTGTAGGGGTGGCAGCTCCATGATTATTTTTATTTGATCCATGTCAATAGCAATCCCATGTCTAGAGACTATGTGCCCTTATTTGATCCATGTCAATAGCAATCCCGTGCCTAGAGACTATGTGCCCTTAGACTATTCCATGGGTGACCAATAATTGGCATTTTAGAGGGTTCAAGAAGATTCCATATTCTCTGCTTTTTCAATACATCTTCAAGACACTTCAAGTGTTTAATCATCTAATGCAATGTGAGTAGGTGCATACATATAAATCAAAGCTCTTGAAGTGACTAATATTTTTCATGATTCTTATAAGTGTATTTATAGTTTACTGTATTTTTCATGCTTGTTATGAGTGTACTTTTCATGCTTGTTATAAGTGTATTTATAGTTTAGTGTATTTCAATGTATCAGAATCATAGGTGGTATTTTATCTAAATTGTTTTGATCGAAGATGATGGCACATGATCCTACTTGCAATAAATAGATATTTGAATATAAGATGTGGAGATGGAGATGATAATGGTGGATTCCATCCATGCATCTAACAATGAGGAAGAGATCATGCTTCCACATCTTCTATTGCATCTAGAGCCTCATCATTAGTAGATAGGATTTTCTCTACTTTAGATCACATAGATGTAGGCATAGATCTAGAGATAGATTTTTTCCATATGATGGACTTTGTTGAAGATGCCAACTCTCATGTAAACTCATGATTCACGTCTCCTTCAAAACTTTAAATTATTGTGTATTCTCAAGTGAATTTAAATCCAAAAATTGTTGTACATGTCAAAAATTATATATTTGACATGATGCTGAGGTGTAATGACAAAAGTTTTAATATTTATAAATAAAGGAAATTAATATTTTATTATCTATCAATCTACACAAAGTAGGTATAGATGATGGTACAAAATATGGTATGGTTGATAGTAACCTTCCACTGTTATCGGCATGGATATTGACTTTATTACTGGCTATTATACCGATGAGCATATTGGCAAGTATACTTGTCTAAGCATTCCACTTATGCTGACAACAACATCACATCCATCAAGCCTCCATCGAATAGAGATAGAACAAATACATAGGATTATCCAAGTCTATTCTAGAAGCAAGAGTCTCAAATTGGATTCGAAAAATAGGTTAACCAAAATTTTCCCATGCCCACCTAATTTGTATCTATGTTCTCTAAACTTGTTGCTAACAAACATTGATTTAGGCCCATATTTCTATTAGTGTATGGAGATGGTTTTTTTAGACAACAAGCATAAATTTGCAACGTTTCCAAAGCTGCAAATCCTACGTGTATACAAAGGCAAGGCTTGTGGATACATCCAACATTTAAGATCCTTGAAAAGTATAGCCCATGCAATAAACAACGCTTTTAACAAGGTCATTGATTTGGAAAACATATATCTTAAAGGAAGACTTAATTTTAATGAATCTGTGGAGGTTACCAATGGAAATTTTGTCTAGAAGTTGTTTATAACATTAGAATGAGTGTGACATCTAGCACAACAATGGTGTTTTTTCGTTTGTTTGCTTGAATTTCTTTTTTTTAAAGTACTTACTTATCCTGAGGTATTGTGTCACTACATGAAACATGGACAATAATTCTTCCAATGGAGAGATGGACAACGTTTCGTTTTATGAATGGAGAATTTGAATGTTTTGTTTACGTGACTCTTGACCCCACAAACACTATCCTTGATGTTTGCTTGAGAGATCAATTTAACAATGATCGAAAGGAACTTATGTGTAGTACATCCAATTTGGTGCCACGGATATCCTAGATCTAGTGAAGGTCTTCAAATGCTCTCTTGTGAGGAACGCATTTGACACATATTTAGCGAAAGATTCCACTGGATGTATTGAGTCCCAAAACATATACATAGAAGGATCCTCACACCTCCATGCTCTTGTCAATACCCCATCTACGTAACCAGTTGTGCCACACATAACATCCGCATTGTAATTATATTCTCCTCCTCCAGCTCCACAACAAGCTCTACGATAATACTTTAAACCTACAGGCAGCGTACATTCACAATGTCAATACCTAAGTACAGGAGCAAAAGGAATTTAAGGTAGGAAATGTTAATAAAGATGCAGTGGCGAGGGGAGGGGATCCCTTAAACATCAAATCGAATTTTAATACGATCTCAGAACGTTCGGCATTTGGTAAAAGCATGCTATTGTGGTAAGAAATTAACTAGGTGAATCCATTACACGATAAATTTCAAGGCTCCTTCAATCCAAAAGTTGCTTAAGCGTTTGATGCAATTCGTTAACATATTGAAGCCTTTGTCCCACAAAGTCCGGATTTGAGACTTTGTAGAGAAGCAAAATTATCAACTTTCAATAGCATAGTGGCGGCTGATGCAGTAAATTATGAAAGAAAAATGCAAGAACCGAACTTCACGTACCATAGCTCTCGGGATTGCGTATGGCGTTCATGAAGACAGCATGCGCATCGAACAACATCCAATTTGCAGACGGTAGCTCGTTACTCAACCTTTGTAGCAAACCTTCCAAGCCTGCATTGTGCACATCCATCAGATTATTCAGAGCATCCCAACACCCATATTCATCCTGATCCTCCACCGGTGGATTCCTTACAGCCATTCTTGCCGGTGTACACCCCAGAGGTATCAGATTCATCACTGCTATGTTCACAGCACCGTCCGCATGCAGCCTCTGTAACACCCCACATAAACTTTCGCTAAATGTAGTCCTTCGAACCACAAGCTTACATACAATACAATATGACAAAACGAAACAACAGTAGAATACTCTGATAGCAACACCAGAGAACTAATGCAAAAACAGAACTATTGCACACTGATTGAATGATACAAACTGATCTTTATAGATCACAGTACAACGATGACGCATGTGATCATCTCTTAGAATATAGGATCTAATACATTTGGTGCACATGATATATAATGGAGCTTTCCATGTGTTACTCCACGTGATGCATTCCGAGATGCTAGGCTACGATTATGGTTCAGGGTCGTGGATGACCTGACATACCCCCCCTCAAACACGACCCTTGGGTCATGAGATTGGTTTGATTTGATTCGTTTATGTGACACCTTGCTGAGGAATGGTTGATACTCCGAGAGAAGATCGGAGCAGTTGGAAACGTGGTCGGGGGAGAGGCTTGGTGAGGATGTCTGCTGGCATATCAGATGTAGGTAGATAACGAACCATCAGAACTTGATCACGTTCTTGATCTCGGATGTAATGGTAGTGGAAACGGAAGTGCTTTGTACGTGAATGCAAACTGGATTCTTAGTCAAAGCAATGGTGCTTTGGTTATCACACCAAAGAGGTGTGGGAGTGGAATCTGGAAGTTTATAAAGATCCTCAAGCAATCGACAAAGCAAAACAATCTCCCGGGATGCAGCAGAGGCTGCAATGTACTCTACCTCAGTAGAAGGTATTGCAACTACTTTCTGAGGTTTGCTGAACCAACTGATCGCTGTGCCATTGAGAAGAAAGAAGCTTCCAGTGACGGATCGGCCAGTATGAACGTTTGTACCCCAATTGGCATCTGAATATAACTGCCAATGAATGGCGGATGGATTGGAACTATATTGTGAGAGAGAGATGACAGCAAAGGCTATATATATATATATACCAGGTCTGCAGCAAACCATAGTATAGAGGAGGCTTCCAAGCAAGCTGCGAAAGGGATGGAGGAGAAGTGTGATCAGAGCGGGGAGCAGCAGCATTGAAGATAGAGATGGCACCGGGATCCATTGGAATAGAAGCTGGATTACATTGAACCATGTTATACTTGAACAGCAAATCACGAACATACTTATGCTGAGAGAGGTGGAGGATACCAGCATCACGATCTCAAAAAATTCCCATGCCCAAACAATAACCAATCTCGCCAAGATCAACCGTGTCAAAATGAGTATGGAGACTATCTTTAACATGTGCCAAAGTACTGACATCGTTGGCAAAGAGAATAATGTCTTCCACATATAGAGTAAGCAGTACAATGGTAGAGGATTCATGAAAAATGTAAAGATTGGAATCTGCAGAAGAGGAAATGAATCCATGAGTGTGGAGATAAGAGCCAATTTTCTGAAACCAGGAACGTGACGCCTGCTTCAGTCCATAAAGAGAATTGAGAAGGCGATAAACATGCTATGGTCGAGAAGAGTCCTCGTAGCCCGCCGGTACTTGAAGCATGTAAATTTCCTCCTGAATGTCACCATGCAAGAATGCTATTTTCACATCCATCTGATGGATATCAAGGTCCTCCTGTGTAGCATAAGCAAACAAAACTCGAATCGTACTTAGCATATCTTCCACCCAGTTTCTGGGCAGAGGCAGTGGGTAGCATAAATGGCTGTGTGAACTGCCTCTGCCCAGAAACTGGGTGGAAGATATGGAGTATCTTCATCTCCGAATGCTTCTCGTACCGTTGAATGAGCCACTGCCAGAGCTCAGCGCTCGTATCACAAGGTGCTTCTAAAATGATTTCTCTTTTGAGGCTAAGGCCAATTGCTGCCAAAGCCTTGTCCTCCCGAGTCTGCCAAGCTTTCTTTTCAGCTTCAGCGTTTGGCTTCTGCTCTGCGCCAGACACAATCGAGTAATATCCTCCTCCTTTCAAGTACAGGATCATCATCCTTTTTCATGCGTTGAATCCTGTTCCATCAAACACAGGAACAAGGCGATGGACTGATGTTGACGTAGCAGTCGACATCCTAGCCTGCTCTGATACCAATGACAAAACGAAACAACAGTAGAATACTCTGATAGCAACACCAGAGAACTAATGCAAAAACAGAACTATTGCACACTGATTGAATGATACAAAGTGATCTTTATAGATCACAGTACAACGATGACGCATCTGATCATCTCCTAGAATATAGGATCTAATACATTCGGTGCACATAATATATAATGGAGCTTTCCATGTGTTACTCCAGTCTCCACGTGAAACAGAACTATTGCACACTGATTGAATGATACAAAGTGATCTTTATAGATCACAGTACAACGATGACGCATGTGATCATCTCCTAGAATATAGGATCTAATACATTCGGCCGCACATGATATATAATGGAGCTTTCCATGTGTTACTCCAGTCTCCACGTGAAACATTCCGAGATGCTAGGCTATGATTATGGTTCAGGGTCGTGGATGACCTGACACAATATACAAGATAACATCCTCTGGACATTATCAGCAAGCAACTACCTTCCATCATCATGTTATTAAACGCTCACAAACAGAAGTCATGCAATGGGATAACCTTAGGTAGAGTGAAACTCTAGTATAACGTTAGATAGCTTTTAGCAAAGGGAATGGTAAGGAAATGAGACTAGGCCAGCGATGGAGATCATGCTGCAAGGAGGTCAAATTCTGGAGGGCTAGAATAGCTTGAGCATAGAACGAAACCTTAAGTTCCAATTCGATTGCAGCCAGGGTGGCGCTCACATTCCCAGTCACATTGTAGTCCTCGTACAAGGTCACGAAGGTTCCGTAGTCGTTGTGGCCCGTTTCAATCAGATATACTCCATCGATGAAGTCTTGTTGCGATGGTAATCCACCATCTGTGGACAAGATCAATGGCAAGAGCCAAGACACAGGCCAGTCCGTTACAAATGAATTCATAGCCAACAATATGTAAGCCGGAGGAGTCTACCTTCGACCGCGGATTCCTTTGATGACGCAAGTATATCCTTTTTGAACTCCAGAAACTGATCGACCTGCACAGAGAAAGAAAACAAGCGAAGGTTGCTACTGCCGTCGCTAGTAGTTGTGACATTACGAGCAGTTGAACCGGAGGACGCAAAATTCACGCCGCATCTAAAATTCGGTCTGACAGATAGCAAGAAGGGATGGCCTAAGCCATTTCCCAGTCCTTGAGCTGCAAATAAGTGATCAGACCTCAGAATTCAAAACTGGAGCTTGAACAGAAGTTGCAATGACATCAGAGGCAATGACATCAGAGATAGATGCAAATAGCATACACTTGATAGGATGAAAATTTCAGGCAAGCACATACTGATGAAATCGACGATCAGGCGACCGTTGCTGAAACGCCTAGAAGGCTCTGGGAAGTAGTCGATCCCATAAGGAGGGAACTCAGCCCTTGAACGGAGAGGCATTGCCTGCGCATTTTCGCCCACGTCCATCATGGAGCCCCCGAAAACAAACAGAGGTGTGGTAGTGCAATGCCTGGGGGAAATCTGGAAGGAAGAATGCCCAAATGTTATGCATTTGTACACGAGTAGTGCAAGCAGCGCCCAAGTTGGAGATTGTTTCCTGGATATCGCTCTCATGTTAACAAGAGTGTCTCGATCAAGGGCAATGATATAAGCAATATCGAGCAGATTTTGGAAGGCAAACTGGACCTGCTGGCTACTGGTTTATTTACAAGACGATGCGGAGTCAAAACTCAAGAAGGGAAATCAAGATGCAGAAGAAAGAAGCACAAGCAACCTTGTGGTGGGGTAGTTGTGGTTGGGATGTTGTGTGGATGACCAGTTGCTGTAGGTACTACAAACTTTCTATCTTTGAAAGCGAAACAAACTACTACAAACTTTCTATCTTTGACTCCCTGTGAAAGCGAAACAACCGGAACCACTTGGTGCACATCCCTACGCAAGTGTGTGCCTCTTGTTAAGTTTGCTTCATATGTAAGTTCAAGTAAAAGTAGTCCATCATTGTTTGCGGATTTGTTCGGTGACATGTTCAATCTTGTTTGTTGAGACATATTTATGTTTAAGTGACCTATGTGTATAATTAATGAATTGTTTTCAATTGTGTTTGTGATCATGTTTTGTAGATATGTTATGAGCATATTACATGTTAGAGATGAGGTCTATATGCGTATAACGTCCATTTGTATGAAAATTGCATATTGATTCAAAAAATTGCTTTGAACGTGTTTTTTCCTCGTTGACAATTTTAGTACATATTGATCGTCACAATGGCTATTCATTTGAGAGACTTGGGAATGTGTGTTCTTGTGGTACATGATGCAAGCATATTTTATTAATGTATATTTGACGTTATATGTGCATGCACTTCCTAAATAAATTTAATGCTTTGACAAAGGTATGATCATTTTGTCTCATGGTAAATTTCAGTTTATAACATTTTGGTTTTGTGCGCCAACATGTGCTTGCGATCCATTCCAATGTATTCTCATTTGTTTTGTAAACCCATGAATCTTTGCTGGTTTCACCTGATAAAATTTGCTACAACTGATGGCATCAACATTCCCAAAGTACTCATTGTGATTTCACTTTAACAAACACATTCTTAAGTCTGCAAAGTTTAGTATTTCTTTGCCCACCAGTGTTATCTCATCAAACACAATTATTAGCACTTGTTCATATAGTGAAGATAGTGTGCCTCTAGTTTATCTTTTGAGAGTGATATTAGATTCTTTGTATGTGTTGGTAACTATAATGTTTACTCGATTGTGGCTCAATCTATGTTATATGCTGCTTTTCGAATGTATGCAAGCACCAAAACCTTAGGCAAGTCATAATTTATGCTGGGAATAGTTTGATTGTAATAATGTAGTAATCCTTGCAGTGTCACAAGAAGAAGATATGTTTTTCCCCATTCTAGACCACCTGTTAGAAATAAATATATTTTATCCAATGGGTGAAATCTTTGATGCAACATTATGTCATCAAATACGTTGCATTGTTCCTCGTTGTTGAGGAAACATAATCTCTTGAAGCATTTAGTAGAGCAATTTTTTAAATATGGAAATAACAAGCTTTTTATTTATTGATTGCCTTTGTAATGAAGGTCTCTCTCATTTCAATGTCATATATTAAAAAAATATGAAGACGGGCGAAGAGTGGAGATGAGGAGAGAGGGCGAAGCTAGAGAGCACACCACAAATGACTAACTGTACACTAGATTTAGTTGAAAATGTAGTATATACAAACCCATTTAGGGTTGAGGTTAAGGCATCTGACCCTTTCCTTTATAGCACTCTATATGTGTTAGTGCTATGCACATGTAATCACATGATGTTGATCGTGGTCTTGTAAAGAATAAGGGAGAGAGATAGGAGACTCAAAAGTTCAGCTTTCTTCACAACACACAAAAGAGAGAGGACACAAGGTTGGAGGGTGAAGCCTTTCTTCACTTTCGCACACAACAACAATACAATAGAAGAGGGAAATACCCTATATGTCAAAACCTAGAATACGTGGTTCATATGTGAACCCAAACCAAAAACATACGTGGTAGTCTAACTACACCACGAGTACAACTAACATAGGCGGTGACATAAATGATAGTCATCCAGGAGATATGTCGGGGATAGAGCTTGATATCTCAACACTCCCCCTCAAGCTCAAATCCATCTCACGTACACCAAGCAAGCTCCTAAATCTGCGAAGCTTCTCGGTACCCAATGCCTTCGTAAAGATATCAGCCACCTGCTCCTCAGTGCTGACATAGACAAGATCAATCTCACCAGCTAGAACCTTCTCTCTCACAAAGTGATAATGCACCTCAATGTGCTTCGTTCTAGCATGATAAACTGGGTTATTAGCAAGCATGATGCTGCTAATGTTGTCACAATGAATGACAACTGCTGCATGAACTGACTGTCCCATATCTGCAAGTAGCTTCCGTAACCAAGCTACCTCACATGCAGCCATTGCTGCACCCCTGTACTCTGCCTCTGTGCTCGACAAGGCAACTGTTGGCTGCTTCTTGCTGCTCCAACTGATGGCACCACTCCCAAGGGAAAACATAAAACCACTAGTAGATCTCCTGTCTGAGACACTACCAGCCCAGTCAGCATCTGTGTATCCATGTACCTGTAATGCACACCCAGCTTCATAAAACAGTCCATAATGCAATGTGGACTTCACATACCGCAGTATGCGCCTAGCCGCATCCAAATGTGGCTTCCTCGGTGCCTGCATAAACTGACTCACCAGCCCCACAGCATAGCTCAAATCTGGTCTGGTTATAGTCATGTAAATCAAGCTACCTACTATGCGCCTGTACATAGTAATATCTTCAAGAAGCTCACCTGACTCTGCATTGAGCTTCACATTCTGCTCCAATGGAACAGAGATAGGCTTACAGCCTGTCATCCCATATTTGGACAGCATGTCCAAACCGTATTGCCTTTGCAACAGCCATATCCCACTCGGGGATCTAATAACCTCAATGCCCAAGAAGTAACGCAGCTCTCCCAAATCCTTCATCTCAAATTTCTGCTTCAACAGCAGCTTCACTTCATTAATGTCTGCATCACTATCACCTGTAATAATCAAGTCATCAACATAGATGACTATAAGCACAATCCCTCTGTTTGTCCTTTTCACATAAAGTGAAAAATCTGAATTGGAAATCTGAAATCCAATAGTGACAAGATATTGCCCTATCTTGTCTGACCATGCCCTCGGCGCCTGTTTTAAGCCATACAAGGCTTTGCGCAACCTGCATACAAAATCGGGGTGTGCTTTATCCTCATAACCTTCTGGCTGCATCATATAAACCTCTTCCTGCAAGTCACCATGCAAGAAGGCATTTTTCACATCCATCTGATGCAAAGACCATCCCTTTGCAGCAGCCATAGCAATTACTGCTCTCACGGTTGCCATCCTTGCAACTGGGCTGAAAGTTTCCTCATAGTCAATTCCATATGTCTGTGCAAAACCTTTGGCAACCAATCTTGCCTTGTACCTGCTAACAGACCCATCAGCATTGTGCTTTACTTTGTAAACCCACTTGCAGCCAATAGCCTTCTTATCATGAGGCAAAGGCATCAAATCCCAAGTGTGGCTTGCATCCAAGGCAGCCATCTCTTCAACCATAGCTGCTTCCCAATTTTTATGCCCTGCTGCATCCTCAAAACATGTGGGCTCTGGCTCCTCTAGAACCTTGACCATATAAGCATAGTGATGTGCTGTATACCCATCATATCTCAGCCTGTCAACTGGATACTTAATACGAGTGGACCTCCGTACAACTGGATCAATTGCAGGAGTCTTTAAATCATGCGTGCTTTTCCTTGCACCAGGTGTAACAACAGAAGGAATCCCAAGTTCCTCATCAAGGCTCATTTCAGAGCCGCTTGACTCTCCATCAACATGAGAGCTACCAGCAGACACATCAAACACTGGAGCATGGTCTACTTTTTCTTTTCCCTTATGTGATACCTGCACAACACTATCAGGGCTGCCATGTGACGATTCACTAGATCTCAATCTCCCTGTCCATGCATTAGATCCACTAGTAGAGGACTCTCTGGGTCCACTCAAGGCTTGAGATTGCTGCTCTGCATTTATTGCAGCATTCCCATTTCCTGCATCTGCATCTCCTACCATAACAGTTGGTGCATACCAGCTGCTCATTTCATCAAAAACAACATCTCTGCTCACTTGCATTTTGCGGGTGGAAGGGTTATAACAGCGATACCCTTTCTGGTGCTGAGCATATCCAATAAAGATGCATTTTTCTGCCTTTGGATCCAGCTTTGTTCTCTTCTCATCAGGAACATGAACATAAGCTATGCAACCAAATACCTTCAAGTGAGAAATATCTGGTTTTTGGCCTGTATACATTTCTTCAGGCGTCATGCCATGGACAGCTGCAGTGGGGGTTCTGTTCATAATATAAACAGCAGTTGCTACTGCTTCAGCCCAAAAATAATCAGGCATGTTTTTCTCATTTAGGATCGCCCGTCCTACTTCTGCAATATGCCTGTTCTTCCTTTCTGCAACCCCATTCTGCTGAGGGGTAGACCTGCATGAGTACTTCCTTTGAATTCCCTGTTCTTTCAAATATTCACAAAATTCTTCTGAAAAGTACTCTCCCCCTCCATCAGATCTTAGCACTTTAATATGCACACCTTTCTCTTTTTCAACCATGGCCTTAAAAGCCTTGAAATGGCTGAACACTTCACTTTTGTGCTTCATAAAATAAATCCACACCTTCCTAGTGTAGTCATCAATAAACGTCACATAATAATGGCATCCACCAATAGAAGCAGTTTTGGTTGTCCAAACATCTGAATGGATCACTTCCAAAGGTCTTTTGCTCACCTTAGCATTTTTGGGAAATGCATGTCTGGCCTGCTTACCCATTTGGCATGCTTCACATACCTTTTGCATTCCCTCAACTCTGAATTTAGGCAAACCTGCAACAATGTTTTTTGTTTGCATAGATTTCAGCCTTTGTATATTCACGTGCCCAATACGCTTGTGCCATATCTCAATATCTGCAATGACACCTCTCCCATGCGCAAACATAGCAGCTTTCACCTCAGGCATATCAACATCCAAGGTGAACATTCTGCCATTTTTGTTGCCTTTCGCAACCAAGCGGCACTTATTTTTCAAGTCCTCAACGAAGCATCCATCAGGATTAAATCTAACCTGCAGACCTTGCTCAACCATCTGGCCAACTGAAACCAGGTTCTTAGTGATTTTTGGAACATGAAGTACATCTGCCAAGTACTTTGTTTTGCCATCCTGCATAGCCAATGGCACTTTACCAACCTGCGTAATTGGGTGCGCAGTATCATCACCTGTTTCAACATAACCTGGCTTATCCAAATTTCTGACATCATGAAACCACTCACCATGACTGGTCATGTGGTTAGAGGCACCTGAATCAACATACCAAACATCATTGCAAGCTGCAGCATCTCCTGACATGGAGTTAACCATATGCTGCATCACAAAAAGGTGCTCATTTCTGTCGTCACCATGCCCACTTGATGATGCATAGTTGCTTTGCTGCAACTTCCCACTTTTGATGTCATTCTGCTTTTTATAGCATGTATTCTCCTTGTGTCCAGGCTTTCCACAATAATAGCATTCTGTGCTGCTATTTACTTGCTGGTTCCTTTGCCATGAACCACGGCCTCTTTGGCTCCCCCTGCCTCTAGAACTACCACGTCCTCCTCCATAGGACTGGTTTTCCTGTTGTTGCTATTGGTTCTGATTTCCTGCACGGCCACCAGAACGGCCTCTTCCTCTACCTCTGCCTCTACCTGTATTCGAGTAGAAAGTAGTCTCTTGAGAAGTTGAGGTGGCTGAACCACCATTCCTTTGCTCTTCACTCAGCAAGAGAGCAATAAGTTCCTGAAAATCAGGAAATGTTTCACGGACTCCAATGGATGTCCGAAATTGTGCATAATCTTTCCCAAGACCATTCAAGGTCACGGACACTAAGTCCTCATCATCAACAGGTGCTCCAATGGAGGCAAGAGAATCTGCAAGGCCTTTCACCTTCAAGGAATACTCATTTATATTCATATTTTTCCTTTGCACATTGTGCAACTCCTGCTTTAGCTGCATCTTTCGTGCTTTGGTATTTGTGCTATACAGCTTCACCAATGTATCCCATGCCTCCTTAGGTGTCTCTAGATCCTGTATATGCACAATCATAGAATCTGAAATGCTAACGGACAGCCAATACAGGCATTTTCTGGCTTTTTCATGCCATTCTTTAAAGGCCTTCAATTCAGCAGGAGTGGGAGCAGCACCCAAAACTGGTTCTGCAGTTTCACCACTGATGTAATCCCAAACTCCCTTTCCCATAAAGAAGTTTGTCATCCTGAACTTCCATGCTTGGAAGTTGTTCTTGTCAAGCTTCTCACTGACAATGGTAGACAGATTCTCAGACATTTTACAAATCACGAATTGCAACAGCAACCTGTAAACACAGCAAATGCCTCAGAAGGGCAAATAGCAAAACTTCTGCAAAGAGCCTCACAGGGGCAGATCTGCAACACTGACGAAAGTGGTATTTCACCACACAGTCACTTCCTCGTGACGATTTTGCATCAACAGGCAACAGGTATGAATCTGCAACTCCCAATATCTCTGCACATAGGCATACGATGCAATTTCTGTGGCACCTTTCCACCGACTAGCCGCGCGGTGGTCGCACAGCAAAAACAGGGCCTTTTTCTGAGTGCCTGGGAAGAACTTCTGCCTTCAAAACGGGCCCCGAAACGGCCTCAAATCAGAAAAATAAAGTCACCTAGGGCTTCGCCTTCTCCCGCAGCATATACTGCGCTCTCGCCGCACCGCGAAGGGCCTCTCAATCTGAAGCAGTGCACTCCTGCACTTCTGGCTGTGCTACCTGCAGAGATTTGCTCCCAAACTCGAAATAGGAAAGCTACACTAGTCCTCTTACCAGGACACCACAAACTTGGCTAGCTTTCTTGAGCTCCTTACCACGAACAAGGCTCTGATACCATGTAAAGAATAAGGGAGAGAGATAGGAGACTCAAAAGTTCAGCTTTCTTCACAACACACAAAAGAGAGAGGACACAAGGTTGGAGGGTGAAGCCTTTCTTCACTTTCGCACACAACAACAATACAATAGAAGAGGGAAATACCCTATATGTCAAAACCTAGAATACGTGGTTCATATGTGAACCCAAACCAAAAACATACGTGGTAGTCTAACTACACCACGAGTACAACTAACATAGGCGGTGACATAAATGATAGTCATCCAGGAGATATGTCGGGGATAGAGCTTGATATCTCAACAGGTCTCTCAACACCTTCCCTCAAGATCAACATCATGAAGTAGGCCTTCCCTTAAGATGATGATTCTGGGGAATCGAAAAAGGACTGAGCATTACATTCCATCACACCCCTTAATGGGAATGTCCTTTCTCTAACTCAAACCAAGAGCTTGTCGATCTTTCTCAAAAAGCTCTTTACCGAGTGGTTTGGTAAAGATGTCTGCAACATTCTCTTTGCTATCACAATGCCGCAGTGTGATGTCACTAAGTAACACTCTTTGTCTGATGAAGTGCTCTCTGACATCAATGTGCTTTGTCCTAGAATGATATATTGATTCTTGGCCAATGCTTGAGCCGATTGATTATCATAGTATATTGTTGTTGGCTTTGATTCATCAAAGTAATCTGTTTCTGATAATAGTCTTCTGAGCCATATAGCCTCACATGCACCTGTAGTGAGTGCCCTATATTTTGCTTCAGTTGGACACAAAGAAACAGTTGGTTGTTTGTTTGACAACCATGATATAGCACCTTGACTAAGGAAAAATGCATATCCTTATGTCAATCTCCTAGTCTCATGATCTCCGACATAGTCACTATCACAGCATCCATGCAACCTTGGATGACTTCCTCTGTATTCGATCCCAAACTGTCTTGTATCTCTTATGTATCTCAAGACTCTTTTGGTTGCATTCCAGTGAAACTGTTTTGGATTTGCCATAAATTATGCTAGTGAACTTCCTGCATGGCACTTCCTCTGTATTCGTCGATCCCAAACTGTCTTGTATCTCTTATGTATCTCAAGACTCTTTTGGTTGCATTCCAGTGAAATTGTTTTGGATTTGCCATAAATTATGCTAGTGAACTTCCTGCATAACAAATATATGGCCGTGTGATAGTCAGATATATAAGACATCCGATGAGCTACCTATAGTACATGTCATTGATTGTAGAATTTTCTGAATCTTTTGTAAGTTTCAAACTCTATTCCATGGGAGTGGTTGCAATCTTGCAATCTGCCGTATGAAACTTCTTCAGGAGACTGTCAACATATTTTAGCTGACTCATAAAGGTGTTGTCTAAATCTCTTCAGAACTCAATAACAAGACAATAGTGCATAAGTCTAAGATCTTTCATGTCGAACTCACTAAATAAGTCTTGTTTCAATTTCTTGATGAAGCTATCCTTGCTTCATGTCACAATCAGATCATCTACGTACAAAAGTGCAATAGTAATGTCTTTCCCTTGAATTTTGTAGTAGAGAGTATGATTTGCATTAGATTTCATGTATCCCAGATCAACAAATACTTGTCGATTCTATTGTACCAACTTCTGGGTGCTTGCTTTAAGCCATAGAGACTTTTCTTGAGATGGCAAACCTAATTCTCTTTTTCTGGTTCAACATATCTTGCTGGTTGTTGCATGTTGACTCCTCGTGTAGGTAACGACACTCTGAAGTCTGCTCACTGAACTTATGAATGTCAGGTTTCAGGTAATGTGATGATGTGAGACCGCATGTGAGCGCTGCGACTGACTCCGAGTAGGACCTATTTAGGAAATTTTCAGCATGGTTTTGATTGGCTGCTTTGGAGTTCTCTCCACTATGGATGATCTGATCTACTCTGAACTAGATCTAGACCAACCGTCGAGCGATGAAAAAGCACCAAATAATTCCTTTTATTTGTTCGTTTTACGTCTTAGTCAGATGCATCGATGTAGAGGCTGATGTGCATGAAGGAAGTGGATTTGTTGGCAAGGCTCATAAGTGAGTGATACTTGTGCTGAAATGTGTGTGTGATGTGATGAGCACATAGAGCACAAAAAATCGACCGATTTTCCTCTATGGAGCACCCTCAAATTCTTCCTAGATCGAGAGATACAACTTGATCTAGGTGGAGAGACAAAAAGGGTGAAAATGTGCTTAGTGAATGATGTGGCACTCAGGG
Source organism: Dipteris shenzhenensis (assembly GCF_047967505.1). Classification (NCBI taxonomy): domain Eukaryota; kingdom Viridiplantae; phylum Streptophyta; class Polypodiopsida; order Gleicheniales; family Dipteridaceae; genus Dipteris; species Dipteris shenzhenensis. Next base: position 1,370,427 of record NC_141614.1, on the reverse strand, counting down.
GGTCACATGCAGGGGTGTGCCTGCCAAGAGGTGTTCTAGTGAAACACTGTGCTGATGTGGCAGGCAAGTGCACATACAGGGTGGCAAGTGTGCCAGTGAAGGGGCAACTGTGCCTGACAAGGGACAGTGCCACGTGGCAATGATGATGTGGACAAGGTGATGTGGTAGTTGACTGGTCAACCTTGATGATGTGGTAGATGACATGGACATGCTAACATGGATGATGACATGGCATTGCTAATGTCAGCCTGGTGACATGGCAAAGATAAGCTGGTTGATGTTGCAAGTGGTTGCCATGTGGCAGATAAGAGATGATGTGGCCTGATTGGATGATGTGGCGAATAGGGTCCACGTGTCGCTGATGATGATGATGTGTCAGTAGGGCAGCCTTGTTGACATGGAGGATAGGGGTCTGCCTACATGGCAAATAAGGCTGCCCACATGGATGCTTTTTTCTACCTTCCCTTTCTGGGTGGCTGACCAAGGCTTAAGCCTTGGGTGTGGTGTATGAATAGCCACGTGTTTAGATAAGAAAGATGTTGATGGAATCTTAGATGATTCTGTCAAGGTTGTAGATTCATCAGGTCGATGGAGGCCAAGTGGTCATGCAAGACGCTCTCAGTGATGGAGGCCTCGGTGATGGAGGGCTGGAGAGTCAACTTTTATTCGTCTACAAGCTTGTTGGAGTGGACTATGAGGCTCTTTGGAGTAGCTAGTCGATGGACAATGCATTTGAGGCATTGTGAGGTGAGAGCGCTACGTGATTGACGTACTCGTCGACTGCTTGGCTCTTGGAGCCGAAGAAGCTAGAGCGCCCTATATTCTATGTCCTTTAGAGTTGCAGGAGCGTTGATTGATGGGTCGTTGCATGACGGTCATCTCTGTGTGCAGAGCTAGGAGCCGGGAACTTGTACAGTTGAAGGGCCGATTGTTGGACATCAATGCTTTGGAGGCGGAGCTTTGTTAAGGCTTGGAAGTAGGAGTTGCGAGAGTGTTGGTTGATGGGTCGTTGCATGACGATCGTCTTTATGTGCAGAACCAGGAGCCCGGGAGCTTGTACAGTTGAAGGGCCGATTGTTGGATATCGATGCTTTGGAGGCGGATCTTTGTTAAGGCTTGGAAGCAGGTACATAGATGGTTGCTGGTGGCTTGTTGTGCTAGGAGAAGGAGTCGTGGGCTATTGGTGAGCCAGAGTCGTGAGCTTCATTTTGATTGAAGGTCGCATGGGCTTGACTCGTTGCCTATGGCACCTTGCTTGCTTTACGGGTTGCTGGAGAATCAGGTCGCACGGGCTTGGCTCATTACCTATGGCACCTTGCTTGCTTTACGAATCAGGGAGCGGTCGAGTCTGGCTATTGGAGAGATCCTTAGTCATTGTGGAAACACTTGGAGTAAGGGCCACTGAAGTCCAATGGCAAGGTTGGAGGTGATGGTTGCTGGATGAGTGGAGCCTATTGTGATCCAGTGTGCTCAGGTAGAGGTTCTTTTTGTTGGAGCGGGCTTGTAGGTTGCTTGTAGTTTCTCCTTTAGTTCTGGCCATAGCAAGATTGACTCACAGGGCTAAGGATTGAGGTGAGACGTGGAGGCTGTGAAATCCTCTTCAAGAATCAAGTCCCCTCTTAATAGAGAGGTCTCTCTCGCAAGATAAGACCTATCCCTCATGTACTACAATCTCTATCTCATGGAATTTTCTCAATCAGATTTCAATCACTTTCTCTCAATAACTATCTCACAAGTCTCTCTCTCGAGGTGACCAAAATTTCATAAGAATTCTCTCAATGAATTCTCACAAGAAATGAATGAAAAAGAACTCACAAATCTCTCTCTCACTCTCGCTATTTCTTACACAAGAACAATCGAAATGAAGGAAAAACCTATGAGCAAAAATTCTCTCAAAAGAGTCGACAAAAATTTCTCAAATGACGGAAATTTTCTCTGGAAACTTTTCTCTACAAAAGTGTACTCTCACAAGAACACTCGACAAGCTCTCAATCTCTCTCACAACTCTCACAAGAACACTCAAGAAGCTCTCAATCTCTCTCACATGGATTGCAATGCCTCAGTAGAAGGCAAGGGATCTTTGATACCATGAAAAAATATGAAGAGGGGAGAGATGAGGAGAGAGGGCACAGCTAGAGAGCACACCACAAATGTCTAACTGTACACTAGATTTAGTTGAAAATGTAGAATATATACAAACCCATTTAGGGTTAGGGTTAGGGCATCTAACTCTTTCCTTTATAGCACTCTATATGTGCTAGTGCTATGCACATGTAATCACATGATGTTGAGCATGGTCTCATTATTAATTGTGTTTTCAATATTGAAGGCTGAGTTTGAATGATCATTGTTGTGAAGACCTTTTGATGATTCGAGTTACCTAATAACGTTCTAATAATAGTTGTCTTTGTTTTTCATTTCCTCAATGGTGACTGTCTTGCAAAGTATGCCTTTGCCATGGTCCATGGATTAGTAACTCTTGACTCTCATCTTTTCTAAAGAATAGTGCAAGAGTAATTGCTCACAATAAATTTTTTTGGGGTGCTTTTATTTTATTGAACTTAACAAAACCATAGTGCTTTTTGTTTGTTGCTTTTTTTGCTAGTATTCTTAACGTGGGTGTTTTTTGATGAAAATGTTGGGAGGCAAATGTTCTCCATATTTTGTTGTTTCATGTATTTATCGATGATTGTTTCACATGGAATGTCTGTCAGGTCATTTTCAAGAGTTTGCTATTGTTCCTTTATTTTTAGAATGAATGCTTTATTTTGTTTTTCATTTGTGTTCTTGTTGTGTGAGTAATAAATGAAGCTTATTGTGTGCAACCATTTGTTGAGCATGTACCATTTCCACATCCTCTCTTGTGCACGAAAGAGTTTTCTTACATGCATCTCCTCATTGTTTGTTGTAACTTTTGTATTATCGTGCTATCTATTTTTAATATACAATGTATGATATGATGGTGCAGCATATGGAAGTGTAATGAATTGTATATCCATGTTCAATTGCCACAGGAAGTTAGGAGGTATCCTTGGAACTACAATTATTTTACAGGATCCAGGAACTTTCAGAATATGGGCTAGTTTTCTTATTGAACATATTAATGAAGATGTCCTGAGGTTCTCATTTGAGGAAAAATGTTAGTTTTGTCTTGTGTGACTTTATTGAAGGTATGTAGGATCGTAAGTCTATCTATAGATGAGTTTACCATTCCTTGAATGAGATGGAGATGAGATTTTAGTTTCATAGGGCAAGTTGTTCAACTTTTTTGTGTTGTTCTTGATATTTTGTGCTTTCCTCCTCTTGTAAAGGGCTAAACATATCATAGTTTCATCAAGTAGTGGTTTAATTACCCAGGCAGTCACATTGTAGTGACTCATACAAATTAGCTATTGAACAGCTTTGACATATGTATGTATCTCCCTGTTATTCAATTAGCACCACGTTGATTTGTGCTGGTGGCTACTCTTACTGAGGTGGTCCATGCCTCGGTGGCCAACGCATGATCTCTATTCTATGCTTGCACCACAAGAGCACCACAATGGGAAATCTGAGCCTTGACACTGCCCATTTTCTAAACAAATACTTACAATCTTTAGGCCCCATGTAGTTTACAGATTCCAATTACCTTTGATTTCAATTATATATTTGATTCCAATTATTTCTTTATTGAATCTATGCCACATTTGTGCCGTTGCTAGATCAGTTTACCAGCTGATTGGCTCCTATTGTTGGCATTTGGGGTGTGCCAGATTCATTCAGGCTTTAGGATTATACCAACACACCTTGGTTGGACGGTTTTTGGTGCAAATTGTGCATGCTATCTCCGACACTGACTTGGTCACTCCCAAACTTTTCAATTTCTCCCCTCTCAACTTTTCCATTTTGCTGGTCTTCTTTTTTGTTTTCTTTTTCTCCTTCTTGGATTTCTTCAACTCTTTCTAGGTCGATTTGTGCTTCTTATGTTTTCTACTTTTCTTGGATTTGTTGTCTTCATCCTTCAAATTGCTATCAAATTCATCAATATGTGATTCTGTATCTTCATCTTTATCACTACTAGATTCATTTGTATATCTGAATTTGACCCACAATCAGAATCATCTTCCTTGGATCTACTTTTGAATGATCCGCACCTTCTTTGTGCTCTTGTCGTATCATCTACTAGGTCATTGAAGCAATTTTGGCCAGGTTCAATGTTTGCTTGGGTGTAGCCATCCCAGAACATTTTCGGGGCTATTTTGGGGCCACGACGCATTGGTAGTGGGTGAGATTTTGAAATTTGCACGGACCTACGCTCTAGCCGAAAGTTTTCCCAGCATCATGATTGTTGCACTGGCGTAATAATGAGACACAATCTTATCATTGTTAATAGCGCAGAGCTTGTCACATGGCACTACATGCATTTACTCATGAGCACAAAGACTATTGCTCTACCTTCCTTTACACAGCGTAGTCTCTGACTACATCCCACAACTTTTGCCTTACCACCTATCATTGCGCAGCTTCGCCATCTATCACTACACAACACAATCTTTTGTTGCGCTGACCACAGTGTTGGTTGGAGTAATGATGTTGGCATGGAGCAACCACCACGTTGGCCTAACTACATCACACAAATTTTGCCTTGCCACATGTCATTATGCAGCTTTGCCATCTATCATTGTGCAACACAATCTTTTGGTGCACTAACCATCGTGTTAGTTCAAGCAATGAGGTTGGCATGGAGAGACCACCACGTTGGCATGAAGACCACTGTGGCATGTCAATCCCTAAAGAGGACCCCTCAAGGTCCATATCTGCAACCACTGTGTTGGTTGTTGGAGCTATTTTAGTTCAAAACGAAGGAAAACATAGTCTTATTTTGGAGCTATTTTAGTCCTATTAGTCCTTGTGCAATAATTTCTCAACCACCGCACTAATTCTTTGAGCTCCTTTAGTTCCAAGCTAAGGAGAATGTAGACATTTGCAATTTATTATAGTTTCCTTGCAACCACCGTGCTGGTTATTGGAGTTATTATAGTTCTAAACCAAGGAAAATATACTCCTATTTTGAAGCTATTTTAGTGCTATTTTAGTTCCAAGCTAAGGAAAATGTAGTACTATTTTAGAGTTATTTTAGTCCTTCTATAACAATTACTCGTACAGCAACAATCGCACCGGTTGCACTAGTTGCAGTAAATCCTAAATGGGGGCATTTGTGAACCATTTTCACTACGATAACAACAGTTTCTTTTGCAATGATCCCTATGGTTGCAATAAAATGTAAACGAGGGAAAAAATATGCCACAAGTTGAGTTCTCCTCTCCCCTAGCCATGGATAGGCATAGAAAAGGCCTTGTGTGCTTAGGTAGGAGCTGGTTTTCTGCCACTATAGGCTGGGTCTCCACCTCTTCATGGCGGTCTCCAAACATAGTTCCAATAGCAGCTTGTTTGCCATCGAGCTTACTAACTAGAAGATGGGCACGATGTTGAAAAAACCTTGGCTATTTGAACATGGCTATGGCTGGTGGAGTGTTGCAGGATGGAGAGCCAAGGCAAACAATGGATCCCATGACTTGGGCAGCATTCTGAAGGGGCATCGAGGTTGCAGTAAAAGATTCATCACAGGGGTGGAAGGGGGCTTGGAGAGCATGGAAGGGGGTAGGAGAGGGATTTTCTTGGGTGCGGTGAATTGTTTCTGTACCCTTAAGCCTTTACGTAGCTAGACTTGCCGCCCTCCCACTCTTTTGCCCTTCATTTCTTATGTCAGTTTGTGTAACTCTAGGTGCCTATCACTAGCTAAGAGCACACAATCCACCCACTGCACTTTGCTAGTAGCCCAACCTAGCACAGGCAGTCATATACATCATTGTCTAGCCATGACATGCGATTAGATGGTTGCCATGGGAGAATTTCTCAATCATCGGACCCAAGATCATAATAATTCAATGGGATGAGGGGGGAGGAGTGGTGGCACATGCACCCAGCTTGCTGGTAGCCTAGCCTAGCATAGGCAGTCATATACATCATCGTCTAGCCATGACGTGGGATTAGATGATTGCCATGGGAGAATTTCTTGGTCATCAGAGCCAATATCATAATAATTTCATGGCCATTATGGCTAGAAAATCTAAAATTCTAACAGTTTGATATGTTCTTACAAACTAACTCCAACTTAATGCTAGTCTGAGTGTGCAAATTAGATGGTCCCTCATGCAAAGCCATTGTTATGATAGTATGATTCAGACTCAATGCTAATCTGAGTCTTTGAATTAGATGGTCCCTCATGCAAAGTCATTGTTATTACAATCAACTACCTTGAAGAAAGGCAAGATCAAAACAGGACATCAGATTAGCATTGAGTCGATTCATCAGACTGTAATAACAATAGTTCTTGGCCAGAAGAACGACAACTATTGTTATTACAGTTTGATCAACCAACTCAATGCTAATCTAAGCTTGTGAGCTAGATGGTCCCCCATGCAAAGTCATTGTTATTATAGACCGAATGCTAGTATGAGCCTGTGAATTAGATGGTCCCTTATGCATAATGATTGTCACCCAAACAAGCACGGTGCTTGTTTGGGATTAGTATATTGTTTAAGATTTGTATTTTCCCTTGTATGGGATTACTTTGGGATTTATTGATTGGGATATACAGAAACAAGCACGGCGGTTGTTTGGGATTTACTAAAAATTATATTTTGTGGGGGTTGCAGTTAATCCCAAACCAAGGAAAATGCAGTTCCTTGATAGTGCCTACCTCCTCTAGCCTTAACTATCATACAACTAACCTATCATATTTATCAATGTAATCTACGGGGAATCTATCGGTACACAGGTCTTCAAAGATGGCAAAGATCTCACTGGATTACATTGTTTAGCATGCCAAGATGCTTGATTTGACAGATTAGAATATGTGAACAATTACAGCTTGGATAGCAGGAGAGAAAACTAAGATTAAAAACCCAACAGGTTCCGAGTGAAGAAACAGAGATGGAAAGCCACAATAGCAATAACATTTTTTCTGCCACTTGTCCTGAGCTTGATAAAGCCATTTTACAAGGGATCCCTCGGCAACCCAAGATTGTCGTAGATAAGATTGATCACTTGGAAGAGGAACATAGAGTTCCCAAGAGTGTCATTCACAAGATGGTCATATTGCAGGAGGAACTATGGGAAGGCCTTTAATATTATAAGAACCCATAGTTTGCGAAGTATGTTGCTAAAGGCTCCCACTGTGTGAATTGTCGAGCCCTTGTCTTGGAATCCTTGCATAAATAGAAAGTCCTTCAAAGATCTCAGACTTGATCTCTTGGAATCTTGGATATATATTGCCCGAGACTTTTTTAGGGGCTGGCCACCCCTCTAATATAGTCAGCGTTTCAATAGAACTTGAGTTTAGTAAATTGTCTTCTTTGAAAAAAGAGAGTAGTAAATTGTCTTTGTATTTATTCATCCTTAGATACGATGGTGGTCTCTTTTCAAAATGTAGAAGAGTAAAACTTGGTTGTATACCACTCGGGTATATAACTTCAAGGGCTGACTATACATTTGGCTTTTCTATATAACTTCAGTTTTAAAGTAATAATTTGCCATTTATTCGTCCTTGGATACCTCTTTTATGACTGCTTCACCCAGCTGGACTTTGTAATTTGAAAATTTTGCATTTAGTTGGATTCGAAGGTTTTATTTTCTTATAGACTACTTCACTCAATTGGACTTTATATTTGAAAATGTTTCCCTGAGTTGGACTTTATAATTTGATGGACATTTTCCATAATACAGTACGATTCTATAGCTTACAATTCATTTAGGATTTGTGGTCACCAACCTGTGGCTAAAATCTGATAATAGATAAAGAGAACTAGCCTAAAGGGAACTATTTTAATATAGCACTTTGCAACAATATGATCCGTTTTAGGATAGCAAGATGGTAGTGTAGGGGTCAGGATAAGTGGTTGCCAATGCGGTTTGCACACTAGGATATTAATTGCCACCGGCATGGTGATTTGCTTCTATAATTACAAGATGAATAGTTTGGTTGCACACTAGGATATTAACTGCCACCACTGTGGTGGTTTGTTTCTATTATTACAAGATGAATTGGTTGGTTGCACACTAGCATATTAACTGCCATCAGCGTGGTGGTTTGCATCTATTATTACAAGATGAATGGTATGTAATTCATTCGTTTAGGATTTGTGGTCACCTATAAATTTGTGGTCACAACTTGGTGGTTGAAATTTGACAATAGTTAAAGAGAACTAGCCTAAAGGGGACACCATAAACAAATGCATTTTCTAATATTTCACTAGCCTGGTGGTTGAAATCTGACAATAGTTAAAGAGAACCACCCTGTTTGTGGGAGCTATTTTCCTTGTGTAAAACCACAGAAAATGCAATCGGATCCCATGATGTGCAACTAGATGACTAAAAACAAGCATAGTGGTTGTTTGGGATATACTAAAAATAAGTTTGGGGTTAATCTATCATTTGGGATTTACAAAAACAAGCGTGGTGGTTGTTTGGGACACATGATGAGGATCCAAGTGGCCTACAAACTACACATTCATCGGGGAGACATGGGCAAGCTCCACCAATACCACCATATCTCAAGTCATTCATAGCTTGCTTGCATAGGTCAAAGCCTATGTGTGTTTGGCAAATTGGCAACAACAAACATTCTTGTCTTTGAGTTTCTTGATGTACCAGGGCTTCCAATGCTCAAAGCTCCTCTGCCTAATTGAAGTGTCAGGATTTCGATCCATAAAATTGAGATACAATCTGTATACTGACCAACATGCAGGGCCCCTTTCTGCACTACTATGAGGAAAACAAAACAAAATACATTATGTGCAAAAATGCGATCTAATTAAACTAATCAACCTATGGGAAAACAAAACAATTTCAACCCCCAAGCTAGTTTAATACAGTCATATATAATACTTGGTACTAGCAAAACAAAACAATTTCAATCACTGCGTTGGTTTAGGATAGTCATAATTTCAACCATCGGGCTGGTTAAGGACACGGTCACAATTTCAACCACTAGGTTGTTTAAGACAGTCACTATTTCAACTACTGGGCTGGTTTAGCCTGACGGTCACAATTAGACAATAACGAGTATGCTTTTCATTTTTGAAGTTCACAATTATAAAATTAACAATATATTGCTTTCCATTTCTTTATTTTTATTCAACCACAATTTCAATTAGATACTATTGTTTCACTTGAAACACCACTGGGATGGCTTAGCAGAATCACATTAAGTCCAAGCCATCCTGGTCTAGAAATTATGTAGTATATGACCTGAACAATAGAAAATTACATTTACTAATTTAAGTACTAAGAAATACTATAATTTCAACCACCGAGCTGGTTAACAAACTAATGTTTGTTCAACCACACTGGTGTTTGAGCTGAACCGGCCACGGTTTCATGACATTCCAACCACTAGGCTAGTTCAGTAAAATAACAATACATTGTTATTTTATTGCAAAATATATTGCTATTATTTTTAGTTCAATCACACAAGATCAGGACAATCACCTAACTAGTGATTGAGCTGAACCAACCATGGTCGCATGATGTTCCAACCATCGGGCTAGTTTAGGACAATCATATTAAGTCCAAGCCAGCCTGGTTCTAGTGTTTGAGCTGAACCAGCCATGGTTGCATGATATTCCAACCACCGGGTTGGTTTAGGAGTCTAAGCTAGCCTAGTAAACTATCCCAAAGCTCAATCACAAACAACTACGGGGCTCTTTTAGGCAACCACTAACCTGTGTTGTATCAAGCAATGATACAAGTAAACTATCCCAAAGCTCTCAATCACAAACAATCACCAGGATGGTTTAGGCAACCACTGACCTACATTGTATCAAGCATGTGTAGGATGTGCTCATCAAACATCTTGCATCTTGCCCGCTTTCTACAGATGTCCTTGTTATTTGGAGAAACTCTCGTATTTTCTTACCCCCACGGTACAACCACCTGCTGCAAGAGGTAAGGAAATTTTAAACAAAAGCAATTCCAAAGCTCCAAATGCCTCCAGCACCCCCTGGTCCGATCCTAGAGAGAAATCCATCCCAATACCGCTCGAAGTCCTAACCCTAGTCTCAATAAAGGCAAACCCTTGCTGTAAACTACTCTCTCACCTCTACTTCCCGTGCCCAATGCTATGAGTACCACCTAGAGAATCTGTGAACAATGGGTGCACAAAAAGGCCACCCCTCGTGCACAACACTACGCCAACAAAGGACAACAATCTTGGAAGATCGAAGGTGTGGAAGGGTTTTGACCCCTTCTTGCCTTGCACCAACACGAGCAATTCCATCAAAGAGCAGAGCTCGACGACACCTCACCAGCAAGGACAAATTCCAACACTCCATAGGCAGAAGTTTCACAAGCGTCAGGTTACGACAAGGCTCCTGAAAGCCCAAGGCTACTTTCAAGGCTAGTGATATGTTTGGGTTCCAAAGCATCCAACGACACCAACTACGCAACCCAACTCATTGGGATTCATAAGCTAGTAACACAAGAACCTGTTGATGCAATCCCACAAGAACCTACCCTCGAGCCCAGCACGATGGACCATTCTGCGGACCCAAAGAATATCATGATTCCATGTATAGTGCAACTCAATGAGAAAGTCGCCAAGGTCATCGAGGGAGCAACACAAGAACGGACCCCTAAAGGCAGGGTAGTTACACAAGAACCTTCCTCCAAGCCAGTGTGAACACCATCAAAATCACCGTACTCAAGGTAGTACCCACGGTGTTGCCCAGACCTACTCCTCCTGCCAAATCAAAGGTCACAGTACCACAAGAACCTACCTCCACTTTGGGTACCGACATGCCTTATTCTGAGAGAGGTCCATCAAAGTGAATGCCACAACGCAAATACACACTTGACAACTAGGATGATGCACATACACATCACATGTTGTACATGACTGATGATGAGGTATGTTGCTGTTTGGCATTCAACCCCACTGCATTCCACATAATTGACCCTCCCTTAAAGTGTGCGACCATCAAGTCCAGGTGTAGGTGAGTTTTTATGGTAGGCATGTCGCCCACATGCACCAGCGGCTCACAAGTCCTTGGTATTCTAATGCACCCACTCGCATTCACAGTTAGCATTAGGTGAATACGGCCAATACATTTTTTGCTTTTTTTCATATTTTGCATCCTTACACGCTGACCACACGAGTCTAGGCATCCCCAAGTTTTTCCACCACATTTCCCCTCCTTGTAGCACCCTCAACATCAGTAGCTCCCCTCAACATCTCTGACAACAGTCATCTTGCCGGATTGTCGCCTTCTTACAGTCATCCCATCGGATCATCACCTTACAATCATCCCGCTAGATCGTCACCTTACAATCATCCCATCAGATTGTCACCTTACAATCATCCCACCAGATCGTCGCCTTACAATCATCCCATCAAATCGTCACCTTACAATCATCCCACCAGATTGTCGCCTTACACTCATCCCACCAGATCGTCGCCTTATAGTCATCCCGTCAAATCATCGCCTTAGACAACCATCTCGTCGGATCATCGCCATATAGTCATCTCGCCGGATCATCTCCTTAATGCTACCCCTAGGTTGTTGGGATATTGAAAATTATAAAAGAACCCCTTATCCCCCTCGAATCTCATCGCCTTACCAAAAACAGTCAGACTTTGTCAAGTTTTTTGCCAGAATTTCCACAGCTCCCTGCCTCATTCCCTAATGCTCCCCAGCCACCATTTGAATGTCCTCGGTCTCGTCCTCCTCCACAGACTCATTCGTTATCTACCTGTCTGCTTTCTTTCCAACGGATTCTTCGAATTCGAAAGGGAACTCAGTCTCCACCCCCCTAATGACCTATCGCTCCATTGCCCACCGGCCCATCTAAATCCCAAAGAACACCCTGAGGGTCAATCAAGATGCCATTTGACATCCATGTAGCCAAACTATAAACCAAGGAAGAGATCATGATGCAGCAGACCTCTCAAGAGCCATCAACATTGGCTGCCACCCCTCCTCGATCGTCTAGAAGGAGCGCGCCAACACCAACACAAGGGGAGCACAAAGTCGTAAGGTCACTGGCACACTCTTTGCGCGGGGAAGCCTACTTCAACAACTTGATTTGGCAATTTATGGCATAGCACCAGTCTAGGATCATCTGTTTGTTGGTCATCTCTGTGAGAAGAACATAAAAACAAATCTCTACCACTTGGCAGTTAATATTCCTGTTAAGGGCATCATATCCGCTTTATGTGGGATTTTCACTCTTTGGTAGGGATTGCATCACTTGATAAACTCGGCTGCATCTCTGAAGAGAGTTGGCCAATAAAGGCCTGCCTGTAACACCTTATGTGCCGTAATGTCAGTGATGAAGTGATGCCTGCTATCCCGAAATGTGCTTCTTCGATCACATCTACATATTCGTGTTCACACACACACTTGCGCATGATGTCATCCTTGCCCATGCGATAGAGTTGGCCTGCAATAGCTGGTACGACGTTGCATCTTTAATGAGTTTGCGGGCTCTGTCCCTTTTGAGGGCTTTAACCATAGGTAACCTGTTTGCCAGCTAGTGGCCTATTTTAGTTGCCCATTTTGGAATTATGTCAATGAGAAATAAGGGATCATCTGGGAGGTCATCCTCAAATTCCGTTGGAGCTTCTCCATTGGGAATCCTTGAGAGGTGGTGTTAGCTGGGATGTGGGTCTTTCCTTTATGCACTGTGACTGTGAAGTTGAACTTCAAGAGGATTCGCATCCACCTTGTTATGTGTCCTATCTTGCAAGGCTTGTTAACCAGGTATAGTAGTGATTGATGATCAACAAAAAAGATGAACTTAATGGCTAGCAACAGGTAATGCCTAAACTTCTTAATTGCATAAACCATGGACAGGCCTTCCCTCTCTCTTGTGTAATTAACCTCGGCATCGTTTAATTGTCGGTTGGCAAAGTACACGGGGTAGTCCAAGTTGTACTCCCTTGGTTGGGCTAACACGCATCTGATGGTGAAGTTTGAGGCATCTATGTGGATATGGAATATTAGATTCCAACAGTTCGAGGCCCGCAATACCGATGCTGTAACCAGAGCTAACTTGAGGTCTTCGAAGGATCTCTGACATTCCTCGGTCCACTCCAAGACTACTAACAACTTGTACAATCGCCGGGCTATGTCTGCACAGAACAGGATGAATCTTTGATAGTAACCCATATGGCATGTAAACAGTTGCACTCCCTTGGCATTTGGGGGGGGGGGGACTCTAGAATGAGCTTGATCTTCTTGTAATCCGTGGAGATGCCATTCTTCGACACTATATGATTGAGAATCATGCCGTGTTTGACCCAAAATTGACACTTGAGAGGATTTAGGGATATCCGGTACAACCAACACCTCTCAAGGTTTAGCTTCAGGTATTTCAAATGATCATCCCATCTCGAATTCATGCACAAGTCGTCCGAGAAGACTTCTACGAAGTCCCTTAGATACTCCTTGAAGGTGGTGATCATCAGTCGTTAAAATGTGGCAGGTGCATTGGTGAGTCCAAATATCATCACTTTGGCAGCATACACACCCCACTCAATTGCAAAGGCAGCTTTATGTTGATCTTTCGGGGCAATGGATATCTTATAAAACCCATCTAGGAAGCTGTAAGCTTCCTTCCCGACTACTCTTTCTAGAACATGCTCCGTGAAAGGCAATGGGTAGTGGTCGCGCTTTGTGGCAGCATTGACTTTTTTCAAGTCTACACGTACTCAGATCTTTCCATTCTTCTTCAGGACTATCACAGTCTGTATGCTCTATCTCAAAGATGAATCCTGCATCTATGAGTTTTTGGATCTCCTCCCTCACTATGAGCGCATATTTGGGATTCATAGAATAGGGACTATGGGCCTAATAGGGTGCAGAGGGGGCCTTGCCCTATTAGCGGGGTCCATTGGGATGTTGGTATTGATGTTGGGGCTGTGAAGCCCACTCTCCCGTGCATCGAGGCCGTAACTGTGGGAGTAAACTGTCGGGCTCTAGGAGGAAGCAGGTTACCTGGCATCTGCATGGATTCTGTCGGGCTATAGGAGGAAGTAGGTTACCAGGCATCTGCATGGATTCACCATGCATTGGTCTATAGGGTGGAACTTGCAAGGGCACATAGCAACGACAAATGTTGGGGGCACCTGGAAGGTCGAGGGTTCGTAAGAGTTCCCCCCTTGGGAAGTCTTGTGAGTTTCCAAGGCTGGGGTTTTGTCTCGCAAAGTCCCTCATCCATGTGTCTTCATCTTCCATGCGCTTTGGGTCAAGTGCCCCGTGAAGACTATGGGTCCTGAGTCCACAAAGAGACCTCAGTCCCTGCATGTGACTCAAGGACTGGGTGTCGTTGGCCTCCCCTTTTCGTGGGCATGCTGGCAAAAGGGTTTTCCATTTTTTCTGAATTTGATCGGCCTAACCATCCAAACATGTTGGATATAGTCCCCCTTAATCCTGGAGGCTACAAAAGGAGCAAGGGAATGAGGTGGAGCTATGCTGGTGTAGGGGGCTTCAGAGGCCCTCGAGCCAGGGCTTCTTGCATTTCCTCATTCAAGCTCTTGGTCTCATCTAAACTAGAGAGATCACTACGTCGGGGCCCTAACACTAAGTGACAGATGGGAATTGAACTCCCTCTTGAAGCTAAACCAAAACTAGGGTGAAAGGTGGGTTGCGAGTAGTTCAAAATGTTGTCCTCGGGCTCAGGTTCCTTGGACAAAATTCTCCCGGACCTCAAGTGCATGTATGAGCTATCCTTCCAGTCGAAGGGTTATCTGTATTCCAATGGGTCGTACGGATAGTCTTTAGGCGATGGTCGGTGGGATAGTAGTTGGCACGAATTAGCCGGTTGGGTTGAGATTGGTATGCCTCTGAGTCGACGTGTTAACGTTAAAGCAATGGGCAATGGGATATTCAAGTCGGTGGGATGGGAATATGGCAAAGGTCATAAGGTTAGCATTAAAGCAATGGGCGGAGGGATGGCTTGCCTCGGAGGGATACATGGCACCAGTCGGAGGGTAAGCTGTATGCCAACGGGTCGTAGGGATAGTCTCAAGGCTCCAGGTCCCTTGTCAAGTTGGCGGAATGGCAAACCGTGACACATCATAAATAAGGCGGTGGGTTAGGTGACTGGCATGTGTCAGGTCGGTGGGATAGAGATAAGGCGACGGATCATAGGGATAGCGAGCTAAGGCAATGGGTCATTGGGATAGGAATTGTTTGGGAACACATCGTGTCACCGACTCCCTTCTGATGATTCCTGGTGGTTCTCCAAGTTTTATTCCAGGTTTGTGTGCATGGGGGGTTGTTAAGGACCTAAACTACCTACCACAAACAAAAAACATCACAAAACAATAACTTTTGGCACACAAACAAGTGGTTTCTACAAGTTGGACTATAAAACCACTTCAAAATTTCACTCCAATCTTCATTTCCAAGTGTTTTTAGTTGGATTTGACACTACAATCAGCTTAGCAATCATTCCAGCTACCTGCTTGTATAAGCAATCATTCCAACTTTCTGTCCATAAAGACATGTGCAATGGGTTGTTTACGGCAGGGAGCTAAACAAACGCAAAATTATACCTTGTATCTCCTCGGCAGCAGTGCCAAAGATGTGTTGTCTGATGGAGACATGCATGTCGTGGGGATGCTAGAAGTGTTCCGACGGAGATCCTCACTCCCATGCTACTCCTTGTGGGAGCATTGTGTAGTAAAGCCTTCACTCGTGTCACTTGAGTGCCTACCAGATCGTTGTAATGGGGTTTCCATCAAGAAGAAGTGGTTGAGATGGAGAGAGGGGAGGGGGAGGGAGGAAGGGAAGAAGGTGAAGGGGGATCGTGGCAAACACCAAAGGCAAATAAGGAGAGCAACCAAACCTCAATCTCAACACATGAGCAAGAAGAGAGCTTGTATTTCTCAAAGGGTGCATACAACAATGAAGTCCAAAGTTAACCACTTGGCCTTTTATACATGTCACCTTTTGAAGGGAGGGCCAATCCTATTCCTCGTATCATGCTCTCTCTTTTGTTACACTTACTTGGGCCCATATGGCGCCAAGGCACATATTGATTCTCTCAATCTTCTCTTTGTCTTCAAATGGCTCTTGTGTTATCCATATATGGGATTCAAATGGCTCTTGTGTTATCCTTGCCAATTTGGGGCGATCCCACCAACTACTTCAAAATTGAGCCATTTGTGGCTCAAAACCCATAGGGTTTGGACGGGACAAATCCGTTAGCATGCTCAATGGCTGTTAACATTCACGATGTTGCTTTTTGTGCAAGCATTTTCTGTTTATATTCACACAAGTAGACTTTAGACATTGACCTACCCAAAGCACTCATGCTTTGTACATCACCAAGGGAGCTCACAACATAGGGGGAAAAACAATCCATTCCACCCTACATCTATGGCTACTAGCCTCCATCCTACATCTATGGCTACTAACCTCCATTCCACCCCACATCTATGGCTACTAACCTCCACCTACACAAGCCTTTCGACAGAAAAAATAAATCATTTTTCGTGCAATACAAGAATGTTTAGTTGCTCGTCCTCGACGAAGTCTCACTAGTGGGTCAAAACACCTTCATCGCTGCAAGCATGTGTATCCACGAAATAAAGCACAATCATCTCGAGCCATTTGGAGGTGTAGACGTCCTCCTATGTGGTGAGCTCCACAAAGCCCCACAAAGGACACTTGGATTTTCCAAGAAAACTCAAGGTGCTCTCTAATGCTAGCATGTTTTTGGAAATCCCACGGGCATTACTACGAGCTATTGCAACCAATGCACTAAATGAACAAGCTATTGATCGAACTTCTAAATAGAATTCATGTCAGAGCACATTCCAAGGTGGACATCTCTTCCTTAAATGATATGTACATTTGTGAGCCTCCACCAAAACATATCATCGCTCATCTTTTCTACACCAATGGCAACAAAGCTAAGCACAACCATGAGGTTTTCAACATCTTTCATACATATCCACACATTCTCAAAGGGGACGACGTGTGCCACAAGACATGCAATAAGACAATTTCGATACCAAATGATCCAAAAAACACAAGCGGACTACATCTTGATCTCAGACTAAACTAAGCATGCTTGTTCTAGCAATCTTGACATCACTGATAGTTTGGTCAATGGTGTGGACCAAATCTTCAAAGACTCAGACACTCAAAACAAGCTAGAAGTTTTGTGGGTGGAGTTCCTCGACAAACGCACAGGGGCAAAAACACATGCACATAGCATACACCTTTATACACCTTGTACATGGACTCTAATCCTTCAAATCACTCGTGAGTTCCAAATTGGCAAAAACTACCTCAACATTGTGTCTTGAAAGCCACTCCATGTCTAGCCAGCATAAGCTCGGACCATTCATCATTCACAAGGGCTTTCCACGGACTCCCTCGCTTCCGATGCATCAAACATCAAATCACATGGGTTGGTTTACATAGCCTTGTCATGTATGTGTGACTCCTTAAGGCTGTTGGCAAAGATTGAGGACAAGCACATGAAGTTGTGCTCCAAAAAATCGTACGCCTTAAATCTCAACGTACATGGTCACTCCACCAAATTGACTTTAGCAAAGACAAGCAAAGCATGCCGACATTTAACACAATAACACTCCACTATAACACAGATGACTTCCCTAGTAACAAAAGCGCGCTTAGTGCGTTGATAGTTTGCCTTTAAGAAATGTGCAGAAGACCATCGGAGCAGCTTGCACTACCGAGTTTCCATTGCATCACAATACAAGAGGGGCTTGGCATTCCTAAGCCTTATCAAGAAAGTGGAAATGTACAACATGCTTGCTAACCATATTTGCCTCCTGGGAGTTGGGACGAATCGCAACGATTATCATTTACGAATCCCCAAGAACAAACACAAAATTCCTACTTGAGACGCTCGAACACATAGTCCAAGAATTCTGCCTTCAACTCCGGTCCACACTAGACAACTTATGGAAGCAACAAATAGCAAAATCGGAACGAACTTCGAGTAGATACACTCAAATGAATAGATATATTTCAAACTTTGTGCTGCTAACCACACTGTGGGTGCACGTTGTTGCTGTGACAGAATATCCTTCGGCCAGGTTGACGAGCCCAACAACACGACGCTCAGTTGCCTCACACCATACCATGTCTTTGCTCCCAGTTTCGGCCCAGCCTCCGCTTCTTACGATGCTTTCCAATTCTCGTGCCAGTATAGTCTGTTTTGAACTCACACGGCTCAAGTTTAACAATCGCATCTTAGGTCACCAACTGCACGGAGCGAGGCAAGCCTGTAGACTCGGCAACCAACCTAAGAAAATTCGCCGACTCGTCTGCTCTGCAGCTGGGCTTTCGGAACTCGCACCCACTGCGGCAGCTGTTTATGGAGGTCTACTCCTTGGAGGAGGACTTTTGGCCTGTGAGATAATTATTTGCTTTCCTCTTACATTCCAATGCGGAAAGCGTGGCCTGCGTAAGCAAAATTTATTCTCTATGCGATTGGAAGATTTTTTAGATTTCTCCCGCACGTTCGAATGCACTATCTTACGGACAGTTATCGATATTTGCTAAATGTAATTTCTGGCAGGCTCTGGTTAAAATATGCTCTATGGTTGCTTTCTATGCTATGACATTGGCCCACTTGAAATTTGCGTTAGCTTATGAGAATCGTGGGAAAAATCTCACTTGGAATCGGGTTGCGCATGAGTAGATTCTCTCGTTAGTTTCTGGATTTTATCCTTCTTCGCTTTAAAGAATAAGATCAGAAGTCAAGCAGGAGCGACTACATTGCAACAAGGTGATTTAAGCAAAGCAAAGCCTTGATTGGAACTTAGCTGTCTTGTACTTGATCTTATGCCTACCGCCATACTCGCAACCCATGACATAGAGACCGCATAAGTATTATCCCTGAATCAGGTCTTTATTTCTGCAGTGCCGATATGGCAAGCAAGTATTGCGTTAGAGGACCAATGTTGAATACATTCGCATTCATTCCTTTGTAGAAGATCAGGGTACATTTGCACATCTTCATTGGTCTGCCATGTGGCATCGGAATTTCCCAAAGCTGCCAGGGACTCGGTAAGAATGTGGCTGTGTATCTTTCGGTGACATGCATCTAGGATCCTCTTTGGTACAAGAAGAACATGGTCATCATCCATCTCTGGAATATGTTTACTGGGATTTGGAAAGGGTCTGTATCTAGACAAGAGTTTTAATTTATGAAATATGATGTAGGTAAGGGCTTCACCAGAGGGGAAAAGGGATAGAATAGCGAGAGAGAGAGAGAGAGAGAGAGAGAGAGAGAGAGAGGGGGGGGCGGGAGGAGGAGGATAATAATTTTAAGTAGGTTAGGGAGGGAGTAGATGAACACAACATGGATTCTAGAGGTGGGTCCCAGCTCCAACTGATACCATATGTCCTGCTATCGGAGTAGAACACTTTATCTTGTGTTTCTGAACCAACTAAAAGGCCATTATGCAAATTAAATTTCGGATGACTGCGGCATGATGGGTCTTGCAAGTCTGAAAATATGGATGTCACTCTCAAATTCTGCATGTACGCCTCTTGAATGCCATGTACCTAATCTTTGTATTTAGTGGATGCAGCTTGATATAGTGCAAGGCCACATTCTAGACAAGGCATCTGCAACCTTATTTTGGAGAAGAAAGACCCCTCTCCGATAGATGGTGACCTCCTGGATGTGATCATGCTCTAGCACAAGCTCACGTGGATCCAATCTTGAACCTGGCTCCTCGTGGCCGTGAAGGCTACTGTGCGTCCACCAATGCTCTGTCCTGCAAAGACTGAACTGCAATCTTCACCCGCTGCTTGTCCTCTGGGGAGAGGGAAATCCAAAAAGCTGTGGGAGTCAAGGGAGCTGCTATAAGAGCCCCTCTAGCTAGACCAAAAGGTCTCCTTGGTCACTGCAATCCTAGTGGTGGTGTGGACAGGAGTTGCGTCAGCAAGAGAACACTGAGCAGATGCAAGCCATCCTGAAATGCAGGTTCCATTTATGCAGTGCCATCCACCTCTGGCGCTGCCGATCTTGATCATGAACATGTCAGCTTTTAGTCCAACACACATCCAGAGAGTTGTCCCCCTCCTGAGTTGGGAACATTCTGAATCCTGCAAAGCACCAAGCCTCCTAGCTCTGTTTTAACCCCATCTATGAACTGACATCATCTGTTAACTGATCCAAGAAACGTTACTTGATCTGCAGCGGGTATACGCATGCTCCTTTGGTTCTCTGGATCCCGATCTCCACCTGAAAGGTTTCAACTGGTTCACCAATTGGTACCTCCTGCATTATGCAACTTTGGTAACCATGGTGAAGTCTCCCGATCACTGGTAGTAGTCATTGTTCCAAATCCCCTCAAAGTTGAAGCATCAACCTTTGTGGCAAATAGCATGCGCCAAATTCCTCTAACATTAGAACTCCCACTTTGTCCATATGGAAGGTTTACACGTCTATTCTCCTTGCAACTGAGAACTCCCATAGAGACAGTCACTCCAAAGCAAACTGCTACAGTCTCGAGTAAAGTAAATTGACATTGCATACCCTGAAAACTTACCACTTAGTCCACAATGTCTTGCATGAACACCGTCACTGATAGGCCTGCAAACTTGGATGTTGGGAGCAACCGCTAAGAGAAGTTGATCAAACTACCACATTTGTTGTGTTATCTGATTCTGTTGAGTTCCATTGGTCCTCCGCCTTTCCTTGATCTATCTTCTTCCTGCAATCCCTCGCAAGGTGCTCTCGTTTGTTATAGTAAAAGTATTTTCTTATTTTCTTTTTCTGCCCTCACCGTCTATTGAGTCCCAAGGATTCATTTTCTTTGTTAGAAATGACCCAATAGAGGGTACGCACAGTGGAAGACTGATAGAAGTGCCTAGGAGCTCACACAGTGTGGTGTGGGGTGTGGAATCACAAACTTCTTAACTTAATGTGCATAGAATAGATGTGCAGACTCATCAACAATAGACAATGAACCAGCCAGATAGAGAAACCAAAAATAATATATTTCCGTCCAAAGCTATGGACACAATACAAAAGAGATGGATCCAGAGTCCCACCAATGGTGTGGTCCTCTGATCTTACCACAAGGTCCTTCTCCTATCTGCCGGCTATCTCTAGACTCGAGCCCGCGTGCTCCGCCTCAAGCGTTTGTAGACTTTCTGTCCAGAATGATCTTCTCAACCTTGCTGCCCTGCGTGTCAGCCTAGGTAGGCAGCCCCTGTCAAGCTTTGTCTGCAGCACACATGTCCTCTTGGTCCTCCTGAATGTAGGCCCCAAGACAGCTGCTCCACTGCTCCAAACTGCTTGTGGAAGGCTCCTCCAGAAAATGTAGAATGAGGCCAAGGGCCTCTGCTTTTATAGGCCCCAAGGGGCTGGGAAAACCTACCGACCCAGCAGCCTCTAATGGCTGACTGCTGGTCGGTTTTCTTCCTCCCCCTGACCGACTTTTCTGGCCCCTCCTGGGCCGACTTTACTGCCCTATATAAGGGCTTTTGTTGGGCTCTTTTGGGCTGCTGCCTGGCCCCAAGGGCAGCCCCCATTGGGCCCTACCCTTGGGCGCATCTATGGCCAGGTGGCTGGCCCACCATAGCCTCCACCTCTGCTCCTTCTGTCCTGCTGGTTCTGCCCTCTGCCAGGCTCTCTCCAGCCACGCGTGCAACGCCGTACTGATCTGTACTGCTGCTGTACTGCAGCCGTACCTTCGTTGATGTCACCCGCCATGTGTTGCCGTTCAGGGCTTGTTAGCAGGCTATGACCCTGCCCACTACCCTCTCCACTTGGCCCGTCATGCAGGCGTCTTCTCTCTCTTTGATTCTTGCCCATATGGCAGCCATCTTGCTGCCCATGTGGCCATCCCTCAGGACCCAGGTTCACCCCCCCCCATGCTCTCCTCATATGGGGGCTTGCAAATGGGGAGGCGACCTTTCCAACATTCTTTTGCTACTTTCCTTTGGCTAGACTTGCTCTTGGCCATGAAACTGTCCTAGGTGACCTAAAGGCTGTAGGCTAGGGCAAGCAATGGAAGCTCAAGAACTGAGGGAATGAAGACAAAAACGAGCTGCTATAATGAATTGTTGCAAAACTGAGTGGAGGCTCAAGAGAGAGCGAATATAACAAAACCCCAGGGCAAAGTGCCCTAATTGGAATAAGTGTCCTAAGTGTGACCAAAAAACGCATTTCGGGGCACCGAAAAGCGTCAAAACATTTCTAGCAGAAATGTGCAAAATGCGGCATGTTAGGGCGAAACTTCTAGCGCATAAAACGACACGATGGGACGTTTTTACGGGTTTTTGCATGAAATCATCTCGGGTTTTGCTGCTGCTGCTCTACGCTTGCCTCCTAGCTCCCTACTCTACCCTCCCTTGCTAAGCCCCTTGCTATCCTAGCCTATACCTCTATTTCTAAACTATACCTTTCCAACTTCTCCTCTATCCTAGCCTCTTCTCGATCCTCTCCAACCTCTCTCTTCTTCACACTATACCTCTCCAACCTCTCTCCTCTCTACACTATATCTCTCTACACTATGCCTCTCCAATCTCTCTCCTTTGTACACTATACCTCTCCCTTGCTAAGCCCCTTGCTAACCTAGCCTCTCCTTTATCTCCTATCCTCTCCAATCTCTACTTGTCTCTACAACGTCTCTCCTCTCCAACCTCTCCTCTATCCTCTCCAAGTTCCAACCTCTCTCCTCTCTCCTCTCTATCCCATGGCCTCGAAATGTGCCGCTGCAAGCACAAGGCGGGATGTGTGGCAAGATACCATTTTTATTAAGAGATATGGCACATTTGGCACAAGGAGGTCAGTGTGCAAGTTTTGTGGTGACACATTGACAGATCTGCTCCTCGAGTTCAAGCGCATTTCTTATGGGAGGGAGGCCAGGGCAAAGGTCCGTGCCATGCCATTCCAGAGGGGATCTTCTTGGCATATGGAGGTACCTCTACCAAATTTGCAGAGATTCGACACCTCCTCCATCCCATGGTCACAGATCAGATTCTTCAAGCGAAGGTGTCGATTGAGCAGCAGAAGTTGGGCCTTGAGGCAACTGCCACATCATCCCAGTCAGATGCCGGGGATGTGGAGGGTTCGGGTATGTCTCTCTCATAGTAGGAGAGAGGTCCATCTACGTCGACATCACAAGCACATGGAATGTCTACTTAACCTCTACATGGCATCACTCCATCAACATCTGTGTCAGCTGGGCTGTCCACTATGCCATCAGCTTCTCCACGACCTCCTGCCAAGAGGACACGTGGTCCATCAGTTGCCACTCCGAGAGTTACTCCTATACAGGCTGCTTGGGCACCATGCTTGAAGCAAGAAGCTGAAATTACAGAGGAGCATGTTTTCTATGCTTGCAATATTCCCTTCCATATTGCACGGACTCCTGCCTACAAGAAGTTTTACCATGCACTTGTAGCTGTTGGTAGAGCACGAGCATCATCCCTTACACCTACTAGTTCTAGGACTCTCTGCACCACACGTTTGAAGAAGCAGGTGGGACTCATTCAGAAAGACATCGAGGGACTCAAGGAAGCCTAGAGTCGGTATGGATGCACCATGGTCTCCAACGGATGGAGTGACACCAAGAGGAGACACATGATTAATATTTTGGTCACTTGTTGTGTGGGCAGTATCTTCTTGAGGGTGGTTGATGCTTCACATGCCGGGCTGCACATCACCGGAGAGTGGATATGGGGTCACATTGAGGCAGCCATCAAGGAGTTTGGTGAAGACAATGTGGTGCAAGTCATCACCGACAATGGCTCCAACTGCATGAGAATGAGAAGTCTCCTTGAGGAGAAGTATCCCAAGATTGTATGGACTCCTTGTGCTTCACACTCCCTCGACTTGATGATGGAGGATATTGGAAAGCTGCCTTGGGTATCTGTTGTGGTCGAAAAAGTGATGCAATTAGTGACTTACATCACTCGTAAGCCACATGTCCTGGCCCTATTTAGAAGGGAGTGCAAGTGGGAGCTTGTGAGACCCTCCAAGACACGCTTTGGCTATATTTTCTTGGTGCTTAGTAGATATTCAATTCTCTCTTGAAAATTCTTTACTGGTAGTCTGGCTCTTAAATGTCATGACAAGAGAAATCACTAATCTGTGATTAGTAGACATTAAAACATTATTATATATTATACGCCAATGGTGTAACATGTATATGTATTTATGATGGACATCGACCGATTTGTTATGGCGGTGGATCATTTGAGTAGATAGGACTAGTCGAGCTGGAGCCATTGCTTCAGACGGCACATGTGATACTTATTCTATTAATAAATATGTGCACACACGTGTCTAGGTCCTAGGGGCAATAGGAAGGGAAGGGTGCATTAAGGTGCATTGAATGGTAGATGCATGGGTCATAGGCTAAGGGTAGGTGTAAATGGGAAGATGGAACTTGAGTGATCTCAAGGGACATTAATGAAAGGGTATCACCCTTTCATTGTGAATCTCACGCAGCATTTGCAGCATTTTTCATTGACCTTGCATTCATCCGCCATCTCTCTCACACCTTGCATGTAGGTCCAAAAAAAAAAGAAACAAGTACTCTCACGAGGGCGCTCTTCCCCATTGGAGGGCCAATCAGCATTCAAATTCTGCATGTATTGCACACATTTGCGTTATTGAGAAAGTTGGTTCTTCACATTTGGTATCAGAGCATCAACAATCCACCACCGGGATAGCAAGAGAGTGCACAGGGCAAAGGGTGCGAGGGCACGAGAAGGCTGCGCGGAAGAGAGGCACGCAGGGAAGGCTGCGTGGAAGGCAAGAGGAGAGTGGAGCGACACGTGCAAAGGCTGTGCACGAGCGGAGGGGCATGTGAAAGGGAAGGTGCGGGATACTGGATGGGGGCTTTGCAGATTACTGTGCACGACAACGTATTGGTCGGCGCGGGAACCGGGTCGGAGAAGGCTGCAAGCAGTAGGGTCGCCTTTCAAATCCGCATTTCTGGCTGGAGGCAATTTCTGAAATTTTGAGGCTCTGAGGTAAGGGCTTTGTCTGATTTTTTGGGTCTTTGGATGGGGAACGGGCTGTCCTAACGGGGTGACTCCCTCCCCCCGTGCGAATAGACCCTTAAAACCCTTAAACCGTGGGAAAAAGAGAACCCCCCCCGTTCTCCCCAACGGAAAGTCGGATTGGAACAAGATTTTAAGGGGATGATCCATCCATCAAGTACCCCCTATAACGGAGTATACCAGTTTACAGCATAAAAACAAGGAAGAAAGGCTAAAAGAGAAGGAAGAAGAGGTCAAATGAAGTAGTTTTTCGACACAAGCGAAGTAGGAGTCGGATAAGTACCACCAACTTTACAACACTTGACTTTTGCTGTAAAATAAACCCCTTTTCTGAAATTACAGCAAGTCATTTTCTTCTGTATTATTAAAAGGAAAGAATGGAAGGAGGAGGGATATTTAATAATGAACTTGTCCTTTTTCCTCCACTACCAGAAGGACATAGGGAGAGAACACCATCACCTCCTCCTGAAGAGGATAATGTAGATGAGAGTTACACACATATGGAGTATGATAACCCACGTATAGAATTACCTTCATCTCTCCTTTAAGAATCTCTTGATAGGGAGTTTTCCTTCAGAAATGAAGGGAGAAACGAGTTCATCCAAGAGCAAGGCGCTAAGTTTACGCCTTTAACTCAAATTCCCGTACACATGGATTATAATCCAAGTGCAAGAGGGAGAGAGGAGTCTCCCGTTGATAAGTTGGTTTCTCAGCTTAGTCGTATGATTGAATAGTCCATTATGAAAAAATTAGGGACTAAGCGAGTGCTGAATTTTGGGGATGACGATTTAAGTACCCCCTCAAAGAGAGCTAAATTCCAATCCTGAGAGAGAATAGAGTTCCCAAAGTATGATGGAGCAAGAGAGGCTGATAAAATTCTCAATTGGATTCGCCATTTTGAGCTATATTTTGCTCATCAAGATAAGACCGACCATGAGAAGCTTGCTCTTGCCAGACTGCATCTACAAAAGGATGCTTTAATGTGGTGGCCCTTATCACAACAGTCCTTTTATGAGTCGCATGATTTGAAGGTCAACCTTGGTAAAACCAAGGTCAAGATCTTTAATATATCTCAAGCCATTGTCAATAAGACAAAGACTTGTCTAAATCATTCACCCTTCGTATCACACACACATACCATCTTTTGTGTGTGTGTGTGTTACAATTTTTTAGTCTCCATTGGCTTTATAGGAACCTTGTCATTCCTATTTTGTTTCTTTTAAGGGCATCACTTTTGTCAAGGGGTTTATTTTCATAGGCTGGTTAAGACCAAAACATTTTGTCCAGTAGGCAATCTCGAATCATTCCAGTCCAACCAATGTGAACTGGTCATCATTCGTTGGACAGAATGTACAGGGGATTGTCTTCGACAATCAGTTTTGGCAAAAAGCCCTTTCCATTCAGATGTCCATAGAGCCCTTGTACTTTGTGGTTCGACAATTCGACCACGAGGGTTGTACTACGGGCCTGCTTTATGAGTTCATGTTGAAGCTTCGAAAAGCCACGGAGGATCGCCGTATCCTCGAGCAGAGGAGGTAAATACTAAAAATACAAGTCTTGTAGCTTGTCCTTAATTTAACTTCTAAGTCATGACTCATGATTCCTCTAATCTCTTAGCTCTAAGTTCTATTTTGATTTCTTTTGGTAAACACCAATTTTTCAGAAAAGATGATATATTAGCGATTTGGAGGAACAGATGGGATTGGTTTCATAGGCCAATCCACACTGTCGCACATATGCTCCATCTCTTGTGGAAGAAGCCTACTAAATGGAATGATCACGTGCTTGTGAGCGGATGGATCCAGTACTTGTGAGTGGATGGATCGTGTGCTTGTGAGCGGATGGATCCAGTGCGGACAAAGTATGCTAGCCATCAGTCCAAAATAGGTGAGCCTTGAGATGATTTCAGATTCTAGATTCAAGATTTGTAATTTAGCTGCTAGCTGCTAGCATGCGACATGGCTTGCAACTTGCAAGTTTATATGATGATTTATCTAATTGTTTGGGCTGTTAGCCTGTTCAATGTTGTCTCTTGAATTTTCAGAGTGCCCACTATGTATGTGTGTATTTGAGATATGTGTGCACTGTGTTTATATAATATATATTTATATAATATTTATGTAAAAATACAAATTTATAGGTGTTTATAGACTAAACGGCTGTCAAATTCTAGAAACGTTTCTTGCAACACTGCCTAAGTGGTCCATGTACTAACTGTACCAACTAACCTAACTCGGTTGCACATGTTCATCCTGTAGGGATATAGCAACCTATGACTGTACAGCGTACAACATATCAAGTCACAAAAGGTACTAAGTTTAAAGCTTGCCGGAAAGCTTCAAACATAGGTCGAGGAAGAGCCTTCGCAAAAAGATCTACCAAGTTGTTGTCAGGGGGAACATAAGACAATTGAATATCACCTGTTGATAATTTCTCTTTGATATAGTGATAGTGGACCTCAATATGCTTTGTGTGAGCATGGCGTGCAAAAGCCAAAGCACTCTGACTATCAGTGAAGATGAAGGTAGGAGTAGTCTGGCATGCATGAAGATCTGCAAGTAACTTCCGGAGCCAAACACGCTCCACTGTAGCTGTAAAAGTTGCTCTGTACTCAGCTTCACAGCTAGAAGTAGCAACTGTAGTGTGCTTCTTGCTGAACCAAGAGATGCATGAAGTACCAAGCATGAAATTGTTGCCACTATGTGACACACGGGTGTTCGAACAACCAGCCCAATCACGATCAGTGAATCCATGCATAACAAGTGAAGAATCATCCTCATAAAGGAGGCCCAAATGCTGGTACCTGAAGACCCGCTTCACGGCTTGTCAACGGTCCTAGAGGGGTTGTGCATATATCTGCTCAATTGTAAGACAGCATACTGAAGATCGAGCCTAGTATGGCATAAATAAATCAAACGACCAACTGCCTGCTAATAGAGAGTGACATCACATGCACCGTTGCCATCCTCAGAAGAGAAGAGACTAGCCAAGGATTAGATGTCGAGGCTTCTTCTTGGAAGAAGATGCCCAAACTTTATGAATATCTGACAAGGAGAACATACGTGTTTGGAAAATTAGGATAATTTCAAAGTCTTTCGTAAGGATCATGTGTTGTAGGCGTCCTCTTGCACTTTCATGAAATTCGTGCACATTGTAGTTCACAATGGTCCAACTCATGGAGAAAATGGGGGGTAGGGAACATGGCCTTTTGATGCTTGGAAGCACGTTGACAACTTCTAAACAAGTGGATTTAAGAGGGGGGTTGGAGTAGCAGTCCAAATCTATGTTATAGCATGCCTAAGGCATTGCTGGCTCCAAATTTGCCTTGAGGGTCTAGTATATCAACGTTGAGGCCGATACTCCCAACTTGCTAGAACACTGATGGAAAGGCCAATGAGTAACATTGCGGAGCTTCTCACTCACATCCAAATAGATAATTGCCGCTAAATATCCAAGCACAGATCTGTGCTTTGGGAAAGCCATGGGAAGGGTAGCCTTATGGCCATGTGCTATCCACACTGAGCAGTTCACGTGCCTGTTGCCCCAACTAATCATCAAGCATCTACATCGTTTGGGCCTTCATCATCAGGTCAAAGATGACGAGGGTTTGTTGCTCCTCACCCCCTTGCTTTTATTGCCCTAGAACTACTGTTGTTTTGTTTAAATGTTATTTTGTATGGGCTCACGTTGTTTCCATGACTTTCACAAGAAGAACAAAGGATGTTGTTGGCAAGCTACTGTTCCATTCAAATATTTTAATAAGGACAAGTCATGCTGCCTAGCAGTTTCATGAGTAATCCAATTTTCTTAGTGGACTTACAATGTGCCTTTTTGTTGATAATGCGTGTAGATACAAGGAGTTCGAGTAAAGGTTCACTTTTTGGGGGACTCACTGGAGGGACGTTATTAGGGTTGGTAAGCAGCCAATTTGTATTGAATGTCCTTTGCAGTCAGTTTGTTATACATGAGCTAATAATGTATAATCTGACAGAACTTAAAGAGTTGGTCTATTAAAAAGATTTAAAAGCAAAACAAGTTGAAAGGATTGTGTGTGGGGGCATCTGTATGTCATGTCCAATGCTCTGTATGCGAGTCACCTTGTTCTAATCTTGTTTCAAAAGTACAAAATGTGCACCAAGCTCAATTGAAAGCCTTTCCAAACAATATGAATTAAGGATCGTGATGAGGAAGCCGTTGTAACTTATGTTTTGACTTGGTTGTCTGGATGTTGGGTTTAGCTTGACTATCAAGTACTCTTGAAATCAGAAACCATGGTGTCATGGGGATGTTTAATGTGTTCCCTATGGAATTGTGTAACCGTAGTTAGGGATTGTGCTATGGTTAGGGGGAAAAACCTCAATGAGGGAAAAGTGCCCCTAACCTACTTATTACAATACATTGGCCATTGCCTAGAATATGATAATAATTCTAACACCCCCTTGTAGTGCCAATGTGGTGTACAAGGTAGTGATCAATCACCAAAAGGAGATAAGTTTAGGGCATTGCGAAATGTCTCAAACTTCTCATGTGGAAGTGCTTTGGTGAAGATGTTTGCAACATTGTCATGTGTTGACACATAGATCATACTGATCTCCCCTACATGCAACTTCTCTTTGACATAATGATAATGAATCTCAATGTGCTTCGTGCGAGCATGAAATACAAGATTCTTTGCCACTGCTATAGCACTCTGACTATTAGTGAGAATTGGAGAAGGACCCTCCAATAAGAGACGAAGATCAGCTAACAAACGTCGCAGCCAAATACATTCAACTGTCACTGTGAAAGCTTCCCTATACTCAGCTTCACATGAGGAAGTAGCCATTGTAGATTGCTTCTTGCTCAGCCAAGAAATGCAAGCTTTGCCAAAAAAGAAACAATTACCACAAGTGGACTGCTTGGTATCATAATCTCGAGCCCAATTTGAATCACTGTAAGCAAGCATCTGCAAGTCATCCCTCCTGGGAAACATCAAGCCAAAAGACTTTGTGCCTTGCAAATAACGGAAGATGCGTTTTACAGCCTGCCCATGTGTTGTCTTTGGGCTATGCATATATCTACTCAATTGAGATACTGCATACTGAATATCGGGTCGTGTATTGCACAAATAGATGAGGCATCCAACAGCCTGGCTGTAAAGTGTGACATCCATTGATTCACCTGCATCATACATAGTAAGCTTCAGCCCTGGCTCCATGGGAGTGGCTATAGGCTTACAATCATGCATGTTGAACCTATCCAAGAGCTTTTGCACATACTTGGATTGAGACATAACGATGCCACGCTTGTCTTGTATAAGCTGGATCCCCAAATAAAAATTTAATATGCCTAAATCTGTATGTCAAATTGAGCTTTGAACTCAGCTTTGAAATCTGCAATTATTTTCTCATTTGACCCTGTGAGCAGCATGTCATCTACGTAAAGAATGATGACCAAAATATCCCCCCCATCGTTCTTGATGTAGAGGGTGCTTTCTGTGGGACTATTATGTAACCCCTTGCTTGCCAGGAATGCATAAATCTTGGCATACCATGCACGTGAGGCTTGTTTCAGCCCATATGAAGCTTTGTTTACCTTGCAAACCTAAAGTGCATTGCCAGAAAGTTCAAATCCAAGAGGTTGTTTGACATAAACCTCTTCCTGCAGGTCCCCATTAAGGAAAGCTGTTTTTATGTCCAACTGATGGACACTCCAAACAAAATTTGCAGCCATGGCAATAACTTACGCTATGGTGGGGGGGTCATCCAGGATGTAGGAGCAAAAGTCTCCTCATAATCTATGCCCTTCTTTTGTGCATAGCATTTGGCAATCAGCCTTGTCTTGTACCTGTCAGTGGACCCATCTAGCTTATCTTTTCACCTTGAAAACCCACTTGGTACCAATGGCATGCTTGCTTGGTGGCAAATCCATAACCTCCCAAAGTCTGAATTTTCTTAATGGATGGCAATTCATTGTGCATGGCATGCATCCAATGTACGCTATCCTTTGCTTCTTCAAAAGAGTCAGGTTCTTCTTCATTAAGAAGAGTACTTGCATAAGCTATCTCAACTGAAAGAGCCCCCCCTGCGTGCCCTATGGCACTACAAGTCCTGCCAGGCAATGGGGCCTCAAGCCTACTCTTCCTGAGAGTCTGTAGCAACCGATTCGGGACTGTTTTGGCTGCGTGTATCTTTTGAATTTCTTGCCTGACAACTTCATCCACACCCTGCAGAGGTACAAAATCACCCTGTTCGGGGCATGTGGATAAGGAGGAGGTTGCTGTAAATTCTGATTTTCAGCATGAGCCTCAGGTGAGGAACCAAATGCTATAGGAAGCATCCCCTCAAAAACATCATCCGAAGAAGCGGGAATTGTAAATTCAGCATGTGTATGTGCTGAATTTTCTGAAAATATAATATCTCTACTCACAAAAATCTTAAGAGAGGCAGGATTGTGGAGACGATAGCCTTTGCTTTGTGCACTGTATCCAACAAAAATGCATTTAAGTGCCTTATCAGACAACTTATTCCGAAACTCCACAGGCACGTGGGCATATGCAAGACAACCAAAAACTCTGAAGTGATCGAGTGAAGGCTTTCTCCCATGACATGCCTCATAGGGAGTGATTGTCTTCAAAGCCTTTAGTTTGCACACATGAGGCCTTCGAGCCAAAAACCTTTGAGGCAACTTTTTACTGGTAAGCGTGTATCTATCCACCACCATTTCCATAAGAGTGCGATTCTTGCGCTCAACTTTACCATTTTGCTGAGGTGTAAGCCTCACTGTAAGCTGATGCGTGATGCCTTTCTCCTTCAAAAATGCCTCAAACTCATGAGACATATACTCCCCCCCTCTATCTGTGCGAAGTGTCTGCACCTTGAGTCCTGTCTCATTCTCAACCATAGCCACGAAGTGTTTGACATGTATAAACACTTCTGATTTTGCCTTAAGACTATAGACCCAAGTGTAATTGGTGAAGTCATCTATGAATGTAACATAATAGAGAGAACCACGAAAAGTAGGTGTCCTCATGGGACGGTAGACATCACTGTGTATGAGCTGTAATTTTGTGTAGCTCTCACTGCACCATCTTTCTTAAAAGGAAATCTATGCATCTTGCCAAGGATGCAACCCTCACATGCATGAGGAGGAGGTGACTCTAGAGGAGGCAATGCATCAACCATAGCATGCTTTTGAAGTGTCATTGAGCTACCAAAGCTCATGTGCCCATACCTGGCATGCCATAACTCCGCATTCTGCATCACAGCAGTGGGAGTGCTCACTGAAAGTGCAAGATCGGATCTTTTCTCATATATATCAAGCTGAAAAAGACCCCGATACAAAGTGCCAGACAACATCAAAGCATAGTCATTCTCTGTCTCTGATTGCACACTTAGCATCATCGAATATAACTTGAAATCCTCCTCTATTGAGAGAGGACATGGAAAGTAAATTCTTCTTTATACCTAGCACCTAGAGAACATCTGAAATTCTGAAATTTGTGCCATCAGTGGATGTAAGGATGATGTCCCTCACTCCACACACTGAATAAGAAGAATTATTTGCACAAGTCACCTTCTTTTTAGTAGGTGGAGGATGCAAAGATGCAAAAAGGCTCTTCTTAGAAGTGATGTGCTTGGAAGCACCACTATCAAAATACCAAGTATTCAGTGTCTCATTGACATTGAGAGAGCATGCATCCTTTGAAGGATCATAATTGCAAGTCAAGAAAGCATAAGGATCATCCTCAATAGTGGCTGTAGTATTAGATTACCCTCTGAAAAATCTGAAATGCAAGACAAAAAGGCATAGTGCTCTTCCACAAAGTTGGCTGTGACATCTCCCCCATCATGTGCATGAGGAGTTGATTCATCTGACACAGCCATTCCTGAATCCCTTTTCTTTTCTTTAGCTATGCGCTTCTTGCATTCACCAATATAATGACCTGGCTTCTTGCAGTATTGACAAATGCCCTTCTTTTTAGGCTTATCTGCATCACCCTTAGCCTTATAAGAGGGCTGTTCTGAATCAGCTTTATGCTGATGTGTGGGCTGATTGGCATGTTGCTTTTGTTGCCCTGCTCCCTTGGGCTTAAACTTAGAAAGCATGGCATGCTCGCCAGCCCGTGTTGCCATATTTCTTCGTGTCTGCTCTTCCTGCAACAGAAGTCCTACCAACTCGTGAAAAGAGAGAGGATTGCTGCCCCCCAAATTTAGCAAGGTGTGGAAACCTTGATAGGACTTAGGAAGAGAATTCAGAGTGGTGGTAATCATCTCTGAATCCGGAATAACTTCATCAATATTTAGCAACTGCTCCCTCAAATCCTGAAGCTTTGTGAGGTGAGTATTCATGGAATCTCCCTCATCCATATGCGTATGAGATAGCTCTCTCTTGAGGAAGGAAACTCTGGCATCATTTCTTGCTGCAAACATACTCTCTAATATCTCCCAAGCTGCCTTTGAGGTCTTGCATGATCAAATGTGAGGAATAATGAACCTCTTGACAGAAAGAGAAATCACTGATAGAGCTTGTGCATCCCTAGAATCCCATCTTTTCTGCTCTGCTGTGGGAGCCACTGGAGCAGCAGCTGCTCCAATCACTTGTGCTGCATTTTGACCTCTACCCCTGCCTTCACCTGTAGGAGTGATAGGTGTAGCCATAGAATCTGGCTTTGCTTCATCTCCATTGACATAATCCCAAAGATGTCTACCAACCAAGATGTTGCGAGCCATAAAACTCCACAAGTAGTTGGTGCCATCCAACTTATCCTCCTGTGTGAGGACTCCTAACACCTCATTGGGGTTGTTCTGAGCCATTTTTGCTAGATAAACTGAAAAAACACAGCAAACTAGACAAGCAAAATCCCTTCTTGGGATGTAAAATGCACAATCAGAGTCTGCCAAAGAAAATCTGCCCACAGTGACAAATACTGTCACAACCTATCGAAGGCTTGAAATGCACCACAATGCTCTGCAAATGCCCAAAAATGTGCAAGGAAAATCTGCAAAAAGTGGCAAAAGTCTGCAAATTGACTCACACTGAGTTCAAAACTGCTTGCAAATATCCCAAATGGTCTTTCAACTACGAAATTGCATTCGAATGCCAAAAGCCCCGATTTCTTCAGGGAAATTGCATCCAAAAGAGGGCAAATTAATTGAAAGCCCAAAAAATGCATGAAATTGCAGTGCAAAACCAAAAGGCCCAAATTTTGGGATGAGATTGAGCAAATGTTACTCAAATTTCAAGTTTCCTGCAAAAGCCCCAATTTCTTAGCCAATCTTGCAATTTGCTTGCAATGTTTGCCAAAAAATGCATAAAAGCCCCAAATCTCTGCTCCAAAATTGCAATGAGCCTGTAAAGAACTCAAAAAAATGCACGAAATAGTCCGTACAGTACGGTGGTACGGACTTGACCTACGTGCGTTGTACGGATGTGTACCTGTCGTCATTCGGAGCAGTTATGTACGGATAGCTGTGATGTACGGACGAGCAATAGTTTAAAAATTCGTACAGCGTACGGACGCTGTACGGGCTACTTGCGCGCACGTGCAGTTGGCTGACGACATGTATGGGAATGTTCCGTACAATATTCCTTATAGTGTATAGCTGGCGGCTGGCAGGTACGGAAGGGTGAGCAATGAACGTACGGTCTGGTACGGTTGAGGAGCAAAGCTGGTACGGATAGTAGCGAATCAGTGTACGGCGCAGGCAGTTGGGCCTGGTATACAGACGTACAGGATAGCCAACAATGACTGTATGGGCTTGTTTACAGGGAGCTGTATGGAAGGGCACACAGATGGAGGGCTAAAGGACTGAAGCTTGCGGGTGAGAAAACAAGTTCGGGAGCTGAGCTTGCTCTAATACGAAATGTGTGTGCAATGGAGAGCAAGAGAGAGAGTGAGCACAAAAGAGAAGTGAGGGGTTTTGTCTAAGTGACAAAACCCTATTCTATCCACTAACTGTAGTTAGGGATTGGACTGTGGTTAGGGGGAAAACCTCAATGAGGGGAAAGTGCCCCTAACCTACTTATTACAATACATTGGCGACTGCCTAGAATATGATAATAATTCTAACATCTCTCTCACACACACACACTTTTTTTTTTTTTTTGGGGTAAAATCCAGTGCATTGTATCTATATTCTCATAAATTTACAAGATGGGAAGTCTCCAAAATGGAGAGTATCCGAAAGATCAGAAGCATAAAAAGAAAAGCTCTATGCAAGAAGCATGTATATCACCCTCATGGCAGGCATCATATAAGGATTGCCGCAATGAGGCTCTGAAAGATTCATATGACTTGCGAATCTGGCGGCCCAAGTATGCCAAATTATGCTCATTCCAGATTGTCCAAAGAGCCCAATATCTCACCCATGAGAGAAATAGTGAATATTGAGATAAAGACCTCATAAATCTGCCAAATAACCAAAAATGTTTCCCAAATCTGTGACTCGGGAAACGGAGTCGAAGATGATCTGAAATTCTCCGAAGGAGGTTCCTAGAAGACGGGCAGTGCCAAAGCAAATGAGGGACAGTATCTGAAGGAGCCTGACACCGTAGACATGTGGATGGTGCAATGTGACGTTTGGCAAGTGTGATTCCCACTGACAATGTGCCGGTCATGCATCTCCAAAGAAAAAGTCTTCGTTTCAAAGGCATTTTACACCTCCATAATATTCGGAGATTCTTCCGCCACCATGTCTCACACACACACACACACACACACGCGCGCGCGCACAAACTCACTCACTTCTGTTCATTTCTGCTGCACTTCTCACATGGTATCAGAGCCACAGTTGGCTTGAGACCCGAGGAGCAGAGGGAGTGGTTAGCCAGCACACAGAGAGGAGGTTTAGGGTGCTGTTCGGAGGTGTCTTTGAGGAGGTGTGTGTGCAAGGAGTGCGTTGGTTGGGTGCCCACCAAGGGGTGACTTTGAAGGGTGTTTTTCAGATACGAGAGAAGGTGTTCCCGAGGGATAGATCGCGAGGAGTGAAGGTGCATATGTTGTTCGAGATGGTAGAGAACAAGACAAAAATTCGTTTGCTGCCCACTTTCCCTGTTGACCGACAGTTGGATGGGCTCAATTACGGCGTCTGGCGGGTGATGATGGAGTCTGTGTTACAGTCATACGATCTGGCAGATTTCATCTTGATACGTGTTGCCAGACCAAATCCCCTTGTGAAGGACCTTGGCATCCTGGCGCAATAGGAGGCCAAGACCTTGTCTTAGCTCTAGGACCGTGTTAATGCAAGGGTAAGATCGTTCATTTTTCTTAATTGTACCCCTCAGGTGATTCACATGTGACATGATAGTGGCCAAGAGTATACGGGAGC
Source organism: Dipteris shenzhenensis (assembly GCF_047967505.1). NCBI lineage: Eukaryota > Viridiplantae > Streptophyta > Polypodiopsida > Gleicheniales > Dipteridaceae > Dipteris > Dipteris shenzhenensis. The sequence goes on along the minus strand of NC_141614.1, from coordinate 1,334,060 downwards.
ATTATGGAACCTCTCCCATGAAGAGGGTTTCCTTGGAAGTGCTATTCGTCCTTGATCACCAGTGGTAGGATGAATGTGTTGACCTAGGAGGAATTGGTTCTGATGGTGCTTTACCAAGAGGAGCGCTTTGTAGATCGTACCTTTGAGAGTCAGCCTGAGGTAGGATGAATGAGTTGACCTGGGAGGATTTGGTTCCAATGGTGCTTGACTAGGAGGAGCGCTTTTTAGATCGTACCTTTGAGAGTCAATCTGAGGCTTTGGAAGCTGAGCAGAAAGGCAGAAAGCAGTTGATAGCCGAGGAACAAGAAGCACTCAAGGCATCCCGTACGTGTAACCGATGTGGCAAGAAAGGTCATTATTGGTGCGAGTGTCCCCAAAGGAATGTTGAAGGGCGGAGTACTCAGTTGGTCAATAGTGTTACTGTCGCAACGACATATACTCTAGCCTTCTAGTAGCACGAAGCAGGTGTTGCCAACAGGCTTTTTAGATCCAGATGGACGATCGTTTGTTTGTATGTGGCAGCGGGACCTGCCAATAAGGTGCGAGGAGAAGGGTGCCATTGATCGAGGTAGGCTTTCAAGCAGAACCTTGAGCCTCGAGGAGTTGTTCCCGCTGACTTAGGTGGCAGTGGAGTATCTCATGATGGATTCCTCTAGTCGTTCTAGTGGCAGACCTAGCTCCCTGGCATCTCTGTTCCATCCAGGCACTGAGAGGGGGTGTTGGAGGTCAACATCTCCTTACGTCACCTAGAGAGAGAGGCCTTGCTTGTGGCTGTGCCTGCCCAGTGTGGGGCTAGGGTAGAATAGTGAGGGCCTTTGTTGTGGGTGTGCTCGGCCCCCGTGAGAGTAGTCTGGAGGCATAGGGCAGAGTAGAATTCTGCGATCTCGGAATCTGCAGGTTGGTCATCTTAGATAAGAGGGATGCCCAGCATTGACAGTGTGCCTGCTTGGCAGGCTTGGACTTGTGCCTACACAGTGAGAAGAATAGCAGAGAAATAAAACACATGCATATAGGAGTAGAAGTCCTCTAGGAGCTCGGAATTTGCAGGTTGGTCATCATGGTTAAGGGGTCACCAGCGTGTCTGCATGGCAGGCTTTGACCTGTGCTTAACAGAAATTACACAGTGAGAAGAACAACAGCATCAGACAATAAGAAGCACGCATAGTACAAAGAAATGTGCAGTGCAGTCAAAACAGAGAATGATTGCATTGGGAAGTCGCGATAGTCACATGATAAGCAGAAGTTCTCCAGGTTTTGGCACACATGTTTTTGCAATTGTTTTGACCTAGATTCTCATATGAAACAAGTGCTTATTTCACCTCTTTTCAACAGCGCCTCTAAGTGTGGTGAGGATAATTAATTATTTCCAGGTGTGACAGGGAGCAAGCATCTCTCCAAGAACTGTCTTTACACATGCAAAAAGGGAAACCAATATTGAACGCTAAGATGATTGAATGCAACAGAGCACACACAAAGCACAGCATATAAATGGAGGAACTCAAAAGAGGCCACAAGAAATGGAGCAATGCCATGCTAACATGCTTTGAGAATCGAATGGGTGTAGACTGTCTTTCCTTTGTATGCAAGATAGGCGGGACTTTCCTCCCTCCTTCCACTATTTCAAATGGAGCTTAACATAGGTCACTCAATAGTGGACTGAATGAAGTGAAGTACAATGAAAGAGATGAGGGGTTCTGTCTAAGTGACAAAACCCTATCTAATCACTAACCATAGCTAGAGATTTGACTGTGGTTAGGGGGAAAAACCTCTAAGAGGGAAAAGCGCCCCTAACCCACTTATTACATTACATTGGCCACCACTGCCTAGAATATACTAATAATTCTAACACCCCCCTGCAGTGCCAATGTGGTGTACAAGGTAGTGATCAATCACCTAAAGGAGATAAGTTTAGGACACTACGAAATGCCTCAAACTTCTCACGTGGAAGTGCTTTGGTGAAGATGTTTGCAACATTGTCATGTGTTGACACATAGATCATACTGATCTCCCTTGCATGTAACTTCTCTCTAACATAATGATAATGAACCTCAATGTGCTTCGTGTGAGCATGGAACACAAGATTCTTTGCCACTGCTATAGTGTTAAGCAACTACAATCCCCACTTTAGGGGCAAACATACCAGCTATCAGCAATCCCTATTTTAGGGGCATTAAGGCCAGCCAAAGGCACAAAAGGCACCAAACAGGCCAGCCAAAAGGACAGCCAGCAGGGCCAAACAAGTGGCTAGAAAGGCCAAAAATGGCTGACCATAACTGGCCGACCAGAACTGGCCGACCAGCTGGCCAGCCCACCGACCTGGCCGACCTCATGGGTCAGGCCTATAAAAGACTCCCTACCCCCTCACTCTCAGCGACAGGACTTGCAGCTGCTCCTCACCACCTCCATCCTTGCTGCAGCCCCTCCTGCTCCAGAACTAGCTATTAAGCCTGCCCCAACTCATTCTCTGCCTCCTCTGCTCCAGTTCTGCCCCAACTCCTCTGTCTCTCTATTCCTCTCCTCCAGATCTAGCCCTGGACCTCCAGCTGTTGCTCCAGATCTGCTCCTGAGTGGCTGTCGATAAGCTTCCACATCTCCTCATCCTTTGCTGCGCATACACCTCCAAATCTACAGCCAGATGAGCTCCTTTTCTTCATCATGTTGCTATTCCAGATAGCCTGAAGGTTCCTTCCTCAGAGCATGCTGTTTTCAGCCATTTCCTAGGGCAGCTCTAGCCCTTCATCATCTTCGTCATCATCGAGCAACACAGAGGACTGCGTTTCGCTCCCTCTACTGCTATCTTTTCTACCGTTTCTCTACATGGAATCATCTTTCTGATTCTCCTCAGCCATGGTTCTTGAGACACGACAGCTTGAGGTTCTTGTATTCAGTTTTTCATATTACCGACAGGCACTATGTTTTTTTTTAGTTCAGTTCTTCAGTTGTGTCTGAGTATTGTCTATTTTTGATCGCTCCACTGCAAACCCTATCGTTTCTCTATATGGTATCAGAGCCATGGTGATCTAAAGACCCCAGATCTCTAGTGATCTAAAGATTCTGCTTCTTCATGGAGGCCATAGGTACAGGGAGCATCACTCCTATGAACATATCAGTTTCTTCTTCATTCCGCTGCGCACTACGGGAGAGAACTCCATCTTCTACTCCCATCCCTCCCTCCTTTTTCGGTTTTAGGCCTGACACTCCCCATTCCTTCGAACAAGGAGGCCACGATCCTTCACCTCTGCTAGATCTCCATCGGCATCGACTTCCAGGATCTACAAGTTCTCCCTAGGCGGGACCCTTTCTGTTCAGATGTGACTTGATGACTGTCGTTTCGAATCTTGTCCAGCATGGTGGCTGGGATAGACTCCTCTCTCCCGAGGTCCAAAATTCGGGCACAGACTGGCTCACTGTTCAGCTACGACCTCTTCCTTTGGCGGAATCCCACCATCTCTGGATTATAAGTGCTGCTATGACATATTTGTTCTATTACCTTTGCTCTTCCCTCCATCTTTCGGCGGTGAGAGGGGGTGGCTCATTCTCTTGAGCTTCACAGTGTTTTTACTTCGGCCGATCATACGTGTAACTCAGGCACTTGAGGAAGTGAACAATTCCCTTGCAAGGGCACTCCTCTTGTGACCTTCTCTGCATTTTTGCATTGCATCTCTTGGGCATTTCGCAGCGATAGCCATCACCACCGTCAACATCTTTACACGAAGCTCCAAGCACACAATGTCTGCCCCTCCAAATTGGCAATTGAGAGGGGGTGTTAAGCAACTACAATCCCCACTTTAGGGGCAAACATACCAGCTATCAGCAATCCCTATCTTAGGGGCATTAAGGCCAGCCAAAGGCACAAAAGGCACCAAACAGGCCAGCCAAAACCAATGAGGCAAGTTTTTATTGATAAGCATGCGTGTATCCATCTCCATAAGAGTGCGATTCTCCCTCTCTTCCCAAGCGGTCAATGAATGTCGTGATCTCGTCAATGTAGAGCCCAAAGAGGGTTGGAGAGAGTGGGCATCTTGCTTCACCCCGATTGTGCTCTCGACCCAATCTGATAGACCTCTAGGTGCACGTACCCTCCCTCCGACAGACTCATATATGCTCATCACACCCCAGATCATGTCATCTGGTATCTGCATCTCTTGAAGCCTCCGTATCAATCGGTCTCATGGGACTGTTTCAAAAGCCTTCTGAAAGTCTACGAAGTAGGCATAGACTTTTTGCGTTCTGGACCTTGCCTCCTCAATGACCACCCATAATGTAAAAATGTGATCGAGAGTGGAGTACTGTAGCCAGAAACTTGCCTGTCCCAGTGCTCGCTGCCCATGTGCCTCAGTATAGGAAATGATCTCTCGCTCTAACACTGATCCATATATCTTGGTTAGTGTATGTTCTATCATGAGCGTGCAGTAGTTCCTTGTATTTATTGGGTCTCTTGCTTTGTGTATCGGCACAATGGTAGTGGTGCTCCAGGCAGGAGGGAAGCCATGACATACGGCATGGTTAAACATTTGTGCTAGGATCGGAGCCAGGATCTCATGGCCATGTGCAAAGTATTCCGTCCTCAACCCCTCATGGTCCATGGCTTTCCCGTTGTGGAGCCGACGTAACGCAGCCCGTACATTCTGTGTAGTGAACAAAGAGGACGTGGTGGGCCTGGGTAATGAAGACAAGTCCAACGGTGTCTACATCGGGACATCATAGAGCGAGGTCGCATATGTGTGTCAAACTCCTGGATCTATGATAGGGATGGGGGACTTACCCTCACAAAAGAGCCCCCACGCAAAGGTGGGATCTCCCCTGCGAAAAGACCTGATCACCTCATCCATCCAATGTGAGAGAAAAGCTCATCTCTTCTGACGAGTCACTCAACATAGCATCTGCTGTGCCTCAGTCCTCGTAAGACGCCCCAGGGCCTGCTCCCGTATGACATTTTTCTCATCTCTCGACACTCATCACTGAACCATGGGTTTTGGGGTATCTTCCCTGCAAGGGAGCATGAGGTGGATGTGGATGTGGGGAAAGATGTAACTGCAGCATCCTGAACCACTGATACTAGAGTGTTTGAAGCATGGGCAAGATCTACATAGTCCCCAAGAGAGTTTGGCAGTTGACGGGCTAGGTGACTCATGTATACTGTGTCAAGGGCATGGTCAAAGTGTACATGGACCTGACTGGAGGTTGGTGGGATCTGCCGAATGGCTAGCATGGGGGCCAAAACGTGGAAAGTCAGATAGGAATGGTCAACACCTAGTGGGGGGGTGGGCACAGTGAGATCATGTATATGTGACGCAAAAGTTGGGCATCCCAAAAGGTAGTCCACTGTACTCGATCCCCTTCCATGTGGGAAACAGGTGAGCCCCCCTGACAACGGTCATCTGAGAAGACCGTTTTATATAATCAGATCGTGAATTGCACCCATATCTAGTAGATGCCGACCATATGCAGTAACATTTGGTGTATCATTTTATCGTCTCGTAATCCCAAGCTCTGTTGGACCTATCTACGGCACTTTGAGGCGATCAGCCTCAAAATCAAGTAAACACACCTATCTATCCCCCGCACGCGCATTGAAGTCACCTAAAAGTAGAATTGCTCCATGTCTGGAGAACTCCAGAATATCATCAAATATTGTCTCGTATGGGCTATGGCCCTTTGTGGCAACCTCATGTGCATACGATGATGTATATGGAGGGAAGTAGCATACTGCAAAGAAAATAGGGCATGCACCAGGTGGCTGAATTTTTACCAACATGTGCCGTGCATGTTCCTCTTTCCTTATGACATATATGTAGGGCCTCAAGTGTGCCCTGAAAAGGACTTGCCTTGCATGTCCCATCCAAGCCCTCCTCCATTTCTCTAATTTGCTGCAATTCAATCTCCAATGCATGCACTTTGTCGTGGAGGTTGGTTCTGAAATTTTCCATTCCCTCTTTTCTTTCTTCGACCCATGGGACATACACGCCTTTGCAAGTAATGTTTTGGAACTGTAGAGGTTTCCCTTGGAATAAGGGAGTCAGCATTGATGCTTTCATACAGGGAGCAGACGTAGTTCTTTTGGGAGAAACATGGGAAAGCGAGATATGACGAATCCCAGAAATACCAGGACATGTTGTATACACAGTGTACCAAAAACAAATTGGAAAGAGAGGCCAAGGAGGAGTAGCATGCATGATCCAAGAACACTTAGCAGGAAAAATCAGCATGTACAGAGCTGATAAATACAAGAGGTTTATGTTATTAAACTGGAATTTGGTGAATGCCCCCTCTTCCTTGCAGGATGCTATATACCTCACCATGAATCCCCTTTCTATGCCCGGAATGGAATAGATTCAAGTGAGGCATTTGAATCACTATGCCTAGACATTGCAGAACTGAAAGAACTAGGCAAGGTAATAATCATGGGAGACTTCAATGCTAGAATTGGACAGTTGCAATTTCAACCTATCATGCATGATGAACTGGACAAAGAAGATGCAATTGAGATAGATGCCTTATGGCACAAAACTTTAGAAGATGATACCATCAATGCACAAGGAAGAGCACTCATATGAATGATGCTGCACATGCCAGTTCTGAATGGGACGCAACTCTTTCCACGAACTGACAGGATGACATGTTTCTCTGCTAGCGGGGGACACAGTGTCCTAGACTATGCCCTGGCACATGTCAATGCTCTGCATGTCATAGAAACTTTCAGGATAGGAGAGAAATATCTGGAGTCAGACCATCTCCCAATATGGATGACTCTTGGTATCCACACTGAAACAGAAGTGCAGAAATTTGCAGCCAATTCAAGAGGCTTCCGAATAGACCAAGACAAGTAGAAAGAATATGCCATCACACTGGATGCAAAGCTGAATGCATTGGCAATCACACCTACTTGGGAAGCCCTCAGAGAGGCGGTCCTTGATACCACAACGCAGGTTTTTGGAGCAATCCCTCAAGATAGGAAAAAAATGCATAAAGAGCTGCCATGTAAGAAATGGTATGATGACGAATGCAAGAAACTCCGCAATGAGCTGAAACATATTTCTGATGCAAACCTCCATAGGCAGAAGGAGAAGCAATACAAAGCCCTCACGAGGAAGAAAAAAAGAAATTACATTCTGGAAAGGGAAAAATCTGATTTGCTCACCTCCATCAAGAATCCCAGAAAGGGTGGAAACAGGTTAAGAGACAGAAGAAAAAGATCATGAGAAATATATCAGATTAGGAAATGCTTGAGTATGTTATCAGACTCTATAACCATGCCAATGCAATAGACACCCTTTCACTTTTGAGGGCATTGAAGCAGGGCTGAAGAAGATGGCAAATGGAAAGGCCCCTGACCACATGCACATGTGTGCTGAACTCTTAAAATGGACAGAAGATAGGACACGACACTGGCTATCACACAAACTGACAAATGCTCTACATCATGTCTTTCCTCTTGACTGGCAAGAGAATTGGGTTCAGCCACCATTCAAAGGGGGAGACACAAATTCAGTCACCAATTACACAACTATAATGGTTAGCTCCACACTAGCTAAACTTTTGAGCACGGTGCTTGAAGCAAAAATCAGCACTTGGGCAGAACATGCCAAGAAGAGGGCCATTGGACAAGCAGACTTCCGTAAAGAGCATAGGACTGCAGATCATCTGAATAGGACTGCAGATCATCTGGTCACATTAAGAGTACTCATGGATGAAAGCAGACAAAAAGGAAAAACTCTTTCATGCTGTTTTATAGATTTTAAGAAAGCATTTGATACAGTCCCGAGAGGTGGCCTATGGAAAAGAATGCAAGACCTCGGAGTTCCCTTGGCGCTAAGAGTAGGCATCTCCCGAATCTACGAGAAAGTATCATGCAGACTAAAACAAGAGCATGGATCGTCAGCTGCATTTCACAGTAATATGGGGGTAAAACAAGCTTGTCCTCTCTCACCTACACTGTTTGGAATCTGCATTGACAAGTTAGAAGCAACTCATAAATGAATTTACAGTAGAAGAAGGGGTAAAAGGACCCACACTCGGGATATGGACAATACTGTTGCTTCTATATGCAGATGATGTGGTTCTTTTTGCTTACGACTCTGATTCCATGCATCAACTACTACAGACACTTCAGGTCTTTTGGAATGAAAGTGGGCTGCAAGTTAATGTAACCAAAACCAAAATGATGGCAGTATGCACCACTCAACTTGAACACCTTCCTATTATCAGCTTTGCGGGGCAGCCCATTAAATATGTCAACACCTTTAAATATTTAGGCATCGACATACCAGCCGACCACAGATGGTGGCAATGTGCACAAAAGAAGGTTGGATACAGGTTGGGGAAAATACTATCAATTTGAAAATGATTGCAGGCACACTGATTCCATTGGCTGTCTAGATGCAATCACACTGCACCCCAGCGGCACTCTCTTTGAGTGGTTTCCAGATGGCATTATTTCCATCTACATGGAATGAGATTGAAAAAATGCAGAAAGCATTCCTACGACGACATCTAGGAGTCAAGGCTACTACCCCATACTCTGTGCTCCTTTTGGAAACAGACAGGAGGCCAATTGAGTTTCATGCATTGATCAGAGTGATGCAATATCTAGTGGAAGTGCAACAAATGCCAACAGACAGATTACCACACAGAGCATGGACAACAAGTATGAAACTTCAAAAGAACCATAAAAGCAAGATTATATGTATAGGATGGGGGACAGACATAAGGAAACGGTTCAGCAGATGGAAAGTGGAACCATACTTAACTATGCCACCTGAAAAGGTCAATCTATAGGAATCTATAGGAATTCCAGTTGTCCTTACTATGCACCCTACAGGCTCAAGTGAGAATACTACCAAGATCAAATAAATCCTCTATGCTGGTCATCATTCATGAAATCAGATGCGTCTGCTCAGCCATACATCAGCACTCCCATCCCTCTTCTCTATCGCAGGAATATTGCCAGATTCTGCACATGGTCACATACCTTGGCCATAGAGAAAGGAGCTTGGCTGAATTTGCCACGACATGCCAGAGTTTGCAGATTTTGTGATTCACAGACAGTCGAGACAGAGGCACATGTAGCTCTATAGTGCCCCAGATATGCACATATCAGGGATGATTACTAGTAGATACTGGTAGACACCACACAACTCTCATCAGCTGGCAGCGTTGGGGTCTTTTGTCACTCGTCTGTTTTCGTACCGTCAAGAACTTGAAAACTCTTGAGCCCTCCACATCGGAGGAGGTTTTTTGTACTGAGGATTAGGTCCCATGGGTCATTTGTCGCCCTTCAAGGACGATAATAAATTCTACTTCTACTTCTACTTCTCTTGTTTTTCTCCTTCCTCCATTCTTCTTGCATCTTCCCTCCTTGTTTCTTCACTTTTGCTAAGGCCTTGTCCACAAGTGTTTTCTCAGCAAGTAGGGTCACATTGGTGGCTTCCAAATTAGCTATTTTCTCACTGAGGGCTATGCAGATTTTGTTGAGGCTGATAAGAACATTTTCTGCATTCTTATTGGGTGTCCCTGCTGAATAAGCTGTCATGGCATTCTCTAGTGCTTGTTTCCCCCATTTGTCCTCAAAGCATCTGCGTGTAGGCATCGTGACTATCTTGGAAGACACCCCCTGAATTTCAGAATTTCGAAACTGCAAAGAAGAGTGGGTTTCTCACATTTTTAAACCTGTTTCGGCAGCTTGTGGTGTTCTTTGATAGAACTGATGTTGGAAGACACCCTGGATTTCAGAATTTTAAAACTGCAAAGAAGAGTGGGTTTCTCAAAATTTGAACCTGTTTTGGCAGCTTGTGGTGTTCTCTGATAGAACGGATGTTTTCCTTCCCTTGTCCCCCTTTTCCCGCTTTTTCACAGCTGCATTGTGCCTTCTCTCTGATTTAGAGGCTGATTTCTATGTATCTTTTATTTCTTGTAGGTATAAGGGTTGGAGCAACAGTGCTGAGAGCAGCCGATGGCAGGCCCCAAAGGCCAAAGTACTAGGCGGGGGCTGGAGATAGAACCCCTGGCTTGTGTATGGGCCTAATTAGCAAGCCATAGGGCCTGTGTGCCCTAGCGAGAACTTCCAAGGGTCCCGTGACCGTGTGAGTGGCTGGAAGGTTGCAAACGTAGGGAGTGGCTGGAGAGTCGTAGAACAGGGGGACCCGTGTGCCATGACAATGGTCTCTGTGACTTGTGATCCGATGAGCCCGTTTGGGCCTGGTGTTGCTTGTGCAGACCACGTGGATGAGACAAGAGAGGACATGAGCAGACAACGTGATGGGCTAGCAAAGAAGTGACGGACGAGTAGTGGCCTAAACGGGCAAGCAACGACGAGCCAACGATGTGACATGACGGGCGAGCATAGTAGCGACGAATGAGCAGCTAGTAGGGCCAACGAACGGAGGAGTAGCTCAGTGACAAAGGATTAGCGAGACGGAGAGCCAGACGGGTGAGAGCAATGATGATGATGAGAGAGACGGGCAAGCAACAAGAAAGAAAGAAAGTTTATTAAAGTTTTCAGAAGACCCATGGGTCTATGAAAATCTTGGTACAAACGATTTGTGGTATTGGAGCTACTAAACGAGCATCCACACCAATGCAAAATGCAAAAAATGCAGAATGGTAGTACTAAGTCCTAAGTACAACATAGTCATGTCGATGGTCGACTATATATCAATCTTAGCATCATCATCATCATCATCATCATCAGGACATCAGGGTGGACGAGGCAATTAGGGGACATGAAATCGGCAATAGAGTGCTGTTGGCTACTTAAAGGTGCAGTCCTGGCATGCCTCTTGGTCGTAGCTCTGCGTCTAACTAGGGCTATTGTGACCCCCATCGATCGGGCTCCGACTCTAAACAGGGAGGGGATGTCCCCAACTGTGATCTGTGTGTCAACCCTCTGTCTGAGCTGTCGGGTCACAGGCTTCGGGTCACGGTCATGTTGAGGCCTCGTCTCGTGGGGGTCCATGTGATCTAGCTGAAAAAACTCCGTGATAGAGCTCTAAGAAGGATTAGCCAAGGAAAAAGTCTGCTCCCATCTCCATGCTCGGAGTATCCTCTCGCAGTGTCTAAGTACCTCATGAATGAAACCTGTCAAACATCGTTGGTCTGGGTAGGAGAGGAATTGGGCCAAAATGCCATAACTATCTCTGAAGAGGTCGTAGAAATGCCCTCGGATCTCATAGTAAACAGGACACTTGAAGATGAAGTGCTCCTCTGTCTCAACCTCTTGCATGTCACACAATGTGCATATGCGCCTCTCCCTGGGTAGTCACTCTGCTCTGCCGCTCTCGATACAAAGTCTGTGTGAAGAGACCCGGAACCGCCCAAGAGAGATCCTCAATGAGTGGGGTAGGTAAATCTGCATGCATCCTGGTGGATCAATGAAACCCTCCGCTATGATATGTAAGAAGTGATCTCTGTAGAAGCTAAGCTTCACTGGGAGTTCACTCCGTCCCAACCAGGTCTGAAATGTGTGTAGCTGTAATAGATCCTCATGGATAACCTGGTTGACCTCGTGTGATGGGAGGGGAGAAAACGGAGCATCCATGCTGTGCTGGAAGGGAGGTAGTTTATCCATGTGGAGCCCCAATCGCTCAAACCATCTCTCTGTGCGTGCATACCAGCACCTATGGTCCCTCCTGCTGCAAGTGCCATAGAAGAGGACAGAGCTAGCCATGGTAGCCTGCTATGCCCAGAGGTGTTATCCCCATACTTCCTGACTCGGTACAGATACGCGATGACCTGAAATGCAGCATCTAGCTATAATGGGGGTGACCCAAACTCAGCTTAAATGATCTGGTGAGAGAGAGAGAGAGAGAGAGAGAGAGAGAGAGAGGTGTATTAATGTCTTCAGGAGACCTCGCGGGTCTATGAGACAAGATACAAGATATATGTAACCCATACAAGCCACTGTGGGCTGAAGCAAAGGGGGAGAGAGAGAGAGAAGATATTATTTTATTAAAGTCTGCATGAGTTAACGTCTGCGGAAGACCTCACAGGCCTATGGGACAAGGTACAAAGTACACCAAAAGGATGATCACGTACAAGCCTCAGTGGGCTGGAGCAAAGGGCGCACTAAAGCCCTTGCTGGGTGCCAAGACTAGTAAACTGAAAAAATGAAAAACTGATTTGCTGGGTGCTAAGACTACTAAACTGAAAAAATGAAAAACTGATAAGCTGATAGACTGATAACTTGATAACCTGATAACTCTATAGAGCTCAATATCTCGAGCAAAATCAGATATAACCCGGACTAGCAACTATTTGAGAGCTGTAGCATGCTGAGATCTGAGACTTAGGCTGAGAAGCCAAAGCCCGGCACCATGGTGGCTCGCTTGTGAGCGGTGAAAATGTCTCGGATCTGCGTCTGTTGGGATGTGTCATACTGTGGCGGGACGTGGTCTCCTCGATCTTAGAACCTATTGGGCTATGTTCAGAGTAACCCCTTGCCTCGGGCGGCCTCCTCTAAGGAAAGTTGTGATAGGACGGACCTCAATAGAGTATGCTCTGGTCACTCTCCATGCTACAGGTGGTTTCTGCATCCCTCTCTCAGTAATCCAGGCTGCCTGCATGTCAACTATTTCCTCCACCTCCATCCCGATGTGTTTTGGAGCTGACTCAAATGCATAGAAATCTGTGACGTGACGCTGTGCTTTGTCAGCCTCTCTATCCAGTGGCCCGATTGCCTCCTGCTACTCTTTGATATGTCATAGTAGGGTCTCCCTGGTCGGCTCATCTCAAGTAGATATAGCCCAACGCAAGAGAGAGAGATATAGCTCAATGCGCGTGCGCGCGCGAGAGAGAGAGAGAGAGAGAGAGAGAGAGAGAGAGAGAGAGAGAGAGAGCACTCACTTCTTGATCTTTTTTGTGAGGTAGGCATTTGTGCTCATGAGGTCTCTTGATACAAAAGATATCGGTGATGCACTTGGGTTTGGTAGTGCACTTCTATTCGTCGCAATCTTTGGTAAGAGTGTCATTCTTATCATGTTTCAAATCCTTGTATTTCTAGCGCCTATAGCAATTTTTGTTGGGCGAAATGCTTTGAAATATTACCAGTTTTCTTGTTTAAGTATGGTGATTCCTTTTTTGAATAATTGTGCATGGATGATTCTAGTATGTACGCTATATTGATTTATCTTTCCTCATCTTTCTAGTATATTTTCTTGAATGTGCATATCTTGCCATTTTCAAAGCATATTGTTGTGAAATGGTCTTCAAAATTAAGGCAGGTGTATTGCAAACCTGACATCTGATTTGAAATTTATAGATGCTACATCATGTGAGTAGTGTATGATGTAAGTAGTGCATCTCTTGGCTCATTTCTATTCGTAAAGTTTTATCTTAATGTTCACTGAGAAAAAAAAAACAGCTTAGAATGACCAAACAAAAATCCCAGGTGGCGGCTAGAAATGCCACCTCATCCTCGAAGGAGAGTCAGAGAAGAAAGGACAATCCTTCCAGAGTCTGAGGAAAGCAACCCTTCTAGCAGTAGCAATCCTGGAGGTTCCCTGTATGTTCGCCCAAATGGCCATCAAAGTGTGTATACTATCTACCTAGATACTGGTCATAGTCTGAGAAGGGTGAACCTGGGAGTCCTCCAAAGCCTCTGTACATCTGGCTCTCCAAATATGCCATGCTGAGATACTAGCTAGATTCTCCCAAGATGTGTTTATAGAAGCGTGGGGAGCTTTGAATGGAGTAAACGGAACATCCTAGAGGGAGCATGACTCCACAAGATGTCGTCGAACAAAGAAAGCTGTCTCTGTGTCATGTCCCTCGAAGAAAGCGTGTGGACCAGTGAGTGACAACCAAGCAACTAATCCCAAGTCATGAAGAAGGGTGCTCTTTGAAAAGTGCAAAGTATCCTAGCAACACCCTTCCAAACCATCCTCGCCTAAGTGCACTCCCAAAGGCAGTGCTGCACTGATTCGACAGCTGAATGGCATCGAGAACAAGTAGGGTCAGCCCTGAACCTGGATCTCCACAAGTCCACTGTAATCCCTCCATGAATAGTAAGCCAGATGAATAACATGACTTTCCTATTCTTGAGGGATTTCCAAAGTCTCCTCCAAAAGTTTTTCTACATCTCTGCAGAAATCTGAAAAGTGTCCCAATGAGGAGCTCTAGAGGGCCTTCAACCTCGACAACTAAGCTGGAATATCTTGACATTTCTGACCGTGTAACAAAAGAAGGGGATGCTCTTCTCTCGGTGCCTGCAACTATCTACTCCCATTCCCCTGGATCCCACCGCAAGGATCTAATAGGGAAACCTCCATACAACCAAAGCCTCCAAGATCCAATAGCCAGGAGAATAGGCACTAGTTGTATTATAGCAGCAATGGCAAGGTAAATTGTCAAAAGCATGCTTTGCAGAGGACATAAATTTCTATAAATTCTACCAACAAAAATATGTTTATTTTTGTACAATGAATATCTCCATAGAACCAGAGATTTAGTAGACAAGATGATGATAGAAATGAGCATTTGTTTATGGTGCAGCACATGACCAACTCTGTGACAAGTGCAGAAGAAAGCAATGATGTGTGGTATGTTGACTCAGGTGCGTCAAACCACATGACAGGTCATGCAGAATGAATGCAGGATGCAAGGAAAATGGAAAGACTAGGATTTGTGGAGATTGGTGATGATACTGCACATCCTATTATGCAGCTTGGTAAAGTTCCTTTGTTTACGCAGGATGGGAAAAAGAAATATCTTTCTGATGTATTTCATGTCTTGAGTATCACCAAGAACCTGGTTTCTGTTGGTCAAATGGTTGAGTAGGGCTTGCAGGTCAGATTTAATCCTCATGGATGCTTTGTTGAGGATATGAAAAATAAAGGTCGCTTGATAGCAAAAGGCATGAAGTTCCTGTTACATTTAACCTCATCCTGAGGGGGTATTCCAATCATCAAAAAGATATACCACAGCTAAGTGCTATGTACAAAATGGCTATTAATTCCACTAAGTGAAATCCACCATATTTACTAGCTTCCAATCATCTCGTCTGGTACGGTGGCTGTTTGAACAGTGTAAAATGTGCTAGATGTGGCTCTTCTAGCAAAATCTATCAAGTGTCCCTAATGTCTTAAAGATGGTGTATGACTTTGCAATGTAGTTAAAGAGTTGTAAGTAAGAGGTGAGGTCAAGGATGGGAAGGAGTTTAGTAGATTGAAGCCACAAACATGCAAGCATGGAGCACTAAAACTGAATTTGTAATCTAGATAGAGGGTAGAGAAGATTTGCAACCAAAGTTACTAGATTATACTAATGAAGTAGCAAGCTAGAAAGCAAAATAACAGAAAGCTTACTTGGAATAAAAAACTGATTAGGGTAAAAATTAATTGATTCATTTCCAATTAGATAATCAAGATTAACAAAAACTTAATTATGGATTAGCTATTCTAAACCTTGTGTTTAGGTTTAGAACTTGGTTTCGTCACGGTTTAATTTAATAAACTCTTTTAAAAAAATTGGCTCCATGATCCCTCTACTGAGCATGCATGCAGTTAATAAAAAAGGGGTGCAAAACATTTAATTATCATAGGCTGCCTAGGTTCATAATTGTCTAGAAGACTCAGGTTAAACCCAAAATTTCAACCGCGTGTGGATCTCTAAGTAATCTATCTAATGTGCATATGCATGTCTAGGTTATTTTTCTAGATAACGAATGCTTCAAGGACAATAATAGTCACAGAGACCACTATGAATCATTGGATAACTTACGTGATCTCGCTCTACTGTCAAACACATCCGGGCTCATGTCGAAGGCCCACTGAATATTTTAGGAACTAAGTGATGGGTACAAATACCCTATGGATGTGAAGATCACCCTTGTCTTGTATGGAAGGTTGATCTACGATCAAGTGGAGTGTGATCCATACCAAACCACAAGTCCTGATGAAGGCGAAAGGCTTATAATTCCATTAAGTGGAATCTACCACATTAGTGGATTCCACCACATACACTAGCTTCCAATCATCGCATCAGATGGAGGGTCATTTGATACTAGACTACAAATTCTTGATGAAGCCGAAAGGCTTATAGGTCCACTAAGTGGAATCCACCACATACACTAGCTCTCAATCCTCCCATCACCTACATTGATATCTGGACATTATATATAAGGTTAGATATGCTATTCTCATGAAAGTTGCCACTACTGTTGCAAATATGGTGTAATGGACGAGGGTGAAAACCATATGTGCCGCTCTCCCTCGACTTCCAATCTAGCGCTTTAGTGAATTGCACAACCATCTTCAATTTGAATACCCTTTCTACGCACAATACCCTTTTTGCATCATTCGCTCGAAACCTAGCTTTCCCTCAATCTTACAAATATGCATGAGCACATCAATCACCGGCCAACTCCCCTCTACGGCAAAGGCCTATTGTGCATCTCTTCAATTACTCACTATCCCGCTACGTTGATTCTCGTGCATCATGTCAATCGTTGCTCATGACATCCATGCTTTGATACCAAAAACAAATTCTGACTACACGGAAAATCGGGTGTTTGCAGTTGGTTATCCTTATAGCCTTGCTCTACGATAAAACTGACTTAAAATCACGTCCCATTTTAGTTCATGAGTTTTTTTTACAAAGCTTTCAATCTCCCTAGATTGATCTAGATGCTACTTGTCAATTAATCAAGGCCTACTTAAATGCCCCTTTTACCCCCTTCTTGGGATACATAAATCTATTTGCCCCTAGGCACATTCATAATCAGGATCACCTAGGCCTTTGGCCTTAGACCAACCTAGTCATACAAATTACCCTCACCGATGACCTTGACATTAAACCCCTTTAACCCTTTTCATGAAGCGCAATCCAAGAGTGTGATGAACTTGGATCGATTAGACCCAGTAGTACACCCTTCTGTTCCCTAGTTGAGTCACTTAAGAAGGATGGATCATGGAGGATGTGTGTGAACTAGTTAGGGGCATTAAACAAGGCGACAATTGAAAATCGATTTATAATCCACCGATTGATGAGACTCTAGATAGTTGGAAGGGAGCATTGGGTACCATCAGGTCCGGATTGCCCCTTAAGACATCTACAAAACAACCTTTTGGACAGCATAAGGACTCTATGAAGGTTCCCTTTGGGTTGAGTAACGCATCGGCCATATTCTGTTCGCTAGTGCTTGTGTCACTTAAGAAGGATGGATCATGGAGGATGTGTGTGAACTAGTTAGGGCATTAAACAAGGCAACAATTGAGAATCGCTTTATAATCCCACCGATTGACGTGACTCTAGATAGTTTGAAGGGAGCATTGGGTACCATCAGGTCCAGATTGCCCCTCAAGACATCTACAAAACAACCTTTTGGACAGCATAAGGACTCTATGAAGGTTCCGTTTGGGTTGAGTAACGCATCGGCCATATTCTGTTTTCTAGTGCTTGTGTCACTTAAGAAGGATGGATCATGGAGGATGCGTGTGAACTAGTTAGGGCATTAAACAAGACGACTATTGAGAATCGCTTTATAATCCCACTGATTGACGAGACTCTAGATAGTTTGAAGGGAGCATTGGGTACGTTCATGTCCGGATTGCCCCTCAAGACATCTACAAAACAATCTTTCGGACAGCATAAGGACTCTATGAAGGTTCCTTTTGGGTTGAGTAATGCATCAGCCATATTCTACTGTATGATGTGCTGAATTGTTCGAAAACATAGATCCTTTGTAGGAACATGCTTTGATGATATCATAATTTCAGTAAGAATGAGGAGGAACAAAAGAACATTTGAGGATTGTGTTTGAGCCATATTGTTCACAAGTGCCAAGAAGAGCAAGTTCTTCCTTTCAAAGATAAAGTTTTTGGGGCACATCATTTCTGAGGGAGAGATCAAAACGGATCTTGATAAGTTGAAGGTGATTCTTAAATGGCTTGATTTAATGAGGTAAGGTCATGTCTTGGGGTACAAGAGTTTTATGCATCATTTTTCTCACAAAGCATCCTCTTTGCACGACTTAACTAAGAAAAGAAAAGCTTTTACATGGGGAGATAGAAAAAACCAGCTTTTGAGCAATCGAAGAAAGCTCTAACATCAGCCCTCGTCTTTATGAAGCTTGGCTTGTAGAAGCCATTTGTAGTTCAAGCTGATGTTTATGGTGGTTGCATTGGAGCAAATCTTTTACATGAAGGACATGCAGAAACTTATGAAAGTAGAAGGTTGAAGGAGGCTGAACTAAATGATTGCCAGACACATATCAAGGGTTTGCTACAACCCTTAGATTTGTAGCCAATGGAAATCCTGATCACTACTCATTTGATCAGTTAGTCACTTTGCTTTTGCAGGAAGAGCAAAGTCGTGCTAATAGGCAAGCTACTATTCCTGATCATGCATTTGCTTCACAGCAAAAAGGAAAAGGCAAGGCTTCCATGCCTATGGGCAAGCCTAAATATGTGCCTAACAGTGGCAATTCCTCCAATTTATCTCAAAATACTGCAGATAAGTCCAAGAAGAAAAGATGCAACTATTGTCGCAAGCCAGGGCATGAAATTTCAGAATGCAGGAAGCGCATTGTTCCGGAGAAGAAGAAAGCATGATTGACATTAGATGCCTCACATGCAATTGAATCCCATGAGCCAACAGATGCCTCACATGCACATGCTCTCCAGGATGATTGGGCATGGGCTGTCCATTGCTCTTTTGATCCCTCCAAAGTTGATGCATTCTTTTCTGCTAATGATGCTCAGTCTTGGTATTTTGATAGTGGTGCTTCCAAGCACGTAACCTCTTGCAGACAGTTGTTTCATTCCTTGGCTAATGCACCTCGAGGGGGGACTGTCAGATGTGCTAATAATGCTTCCTATGCTGTAAAAGGCAATTGGAGATGTGCAGCTCACATCCATCTCAAGCCATCCTGTCACTTTGACAAATGTTCTTTTTGTGCCTGGAATTGAAGTCAACTTGATTTCAATTTCAGCAATTGCCACTTTAGGTTTCAGAGTGATATTTGATGGATACAAATGCCTAGTATATGATCTTCGTGATGACAATGCCATAGTTCTCATTGGCACTTTGCAAAAGGGGCTTTATCACCTTGATTATCACTCAGCTGCACTTTCTATTGAAGCATTTGCTATTTCAAATTCACAGCTTGGTGAAACTCATCTTTGGCATGAGAGAATGGGTCATCTAAATTATAGAGCTCTTGCCAAGTTACATTCACAAGGCATGGCAAATGATGTAGCTCAAACTCACACAGCAGTTTCCAAACATGTGTGTGAGGGTTGTCTTTTGGGTAAGATGCATCGGTTTCCTTTTCAAAAAGATTGTCCAAAATTCTCACAAAGGAAATTGCAGCTAGTGCACAGTGATGTTTGTGGCCCAATGAGGACAAATGCCATTGGAGGGTACAAATATTTCATGACTCTAATTGATGACTTCACAAGATATTGCTGGGTATATGGTTTAAAAGCCAAATCTGAAGTGTTCTAATGCTTTCAGAGGTGACTGAATATGGTTGAGAATAAATCAAGATGTAAGCTTGTCACCCTCAACACAGATAGGGGGGGAGAGTATATGTCGAAGGAGTTTGATGCAGTTTTGTCTTCACGGGGCATTGTTCACTCATGCACTACTCCTTACACTCCTTAGCATAATCCTGTTCCTGAAAGAAAGAACAGGTCCACTATGGAGATGGCCAGATGCATGCTTAAGGCCAAGTCCTTGCCCAATAAATTTTGGCTTGATGCAGTGATGTGTGCCAACTATGTGTTGAATAGATCACCTACAAGGGCATTGAGAACTGTTACACCTTATGAAGCATGGAAAGGTAGGAAGCCTTCACTTTCACACATGAGAGTTTTTGCGTCTCTTGCATATGTACATGTATCATCTCAGCTGAGACATAAGCTTAATGATAAGGCAATCAAATGCATATTCATTGGTTACAGCCAAGAGAGCAGAGGGTATCGGTTGTACCAACCAAATACTGGGAAAATTATTGTCAGTAGAGATGTAATCTTTGCTGAACATTCAGCTTCTCCTCTTGTGGACTGCAAAGCAAAGCCGGAAGTTGATATGTTTGATGCCTTTGACTCTTCGTTACCTCTTCTCCTCTCAGGAGGGGACTTTGACCAGCAACATGAGCCTCCTGCAGGCCCTCCAATGAGCAATGATCAGCCAGCACCCCATGCTGATTTGCAAGTTCCTCTTCCAGCACAAAATGATCCCAATATTCATGATGCTGTGATTGAAGAAAGAGCTGTCAATAGACAGCAAAAACAAGTTCCCATATGGCTTCTTGACACATTGAGGGACAGCAAACAAAAATCAACCTCTTGCTGCCCGGACAAGATCAGGGAATAGACAGATGAATGGTCACTTTCTTGAGTTTGCACTCCTTGCTATAGTTTGCAATGAAGAGCCTTTGTGCCATAAAGATGCTTTTGACAACAAAGAGTGGATGGATGCAATGAAATGAGAGCTGAGCTGCAATCTATTGCCAAAAATGACACATGGGAATTAGTAGATCTACCTCCTGGCAAGCATGCCATTGGTACCTGGTGGGTCTACAAATTAAAAAGGAGATCTGATGGAAGCATAGATCGACACAAAGCCCGTCTTGTTGCAAAAGGGTATGCCCAATAACAAGGCATTGACTTTGAGGAGACCTTTGCTCCCACTTCCAGGATTACTACTATGAGATGTGTCATTGCCATTGCAGCCCATCACCATTGGCAAGTGCACTAGATGTCAAGTGCACCAGCTTGACATCAAGACTGCCTTTCTTCATGGGGATCTGCAGGAAGAAGTTTATGTGACACAACCTCCTAGCTTTGAGGTTGTTGGCTCTGAAAACAAGGTATGCCGGCTTAGAAAAGCCCTTTATGGTTTGAAGTAGGCACCCAAGGCATGGTATGCTAAAATTCATGCACACTTACTGTCCTTTGGTTTTTAGAATAGCCCAACAGAGCCCACTCTTTATGTCCGTGGGAGTGGATCCGATTTTTTAGTGCTGATTTTATATGTGGATGACATGCTGATCACGGGCCCTGATACTCAGCATATTGCAGCTTTCGAGGCTGATTTGCAGCAAGCTTTTGAAATGTCAGACATGGGACAAGTGCACTATTATTTGGGCATTCAGTTTGCTCATGTTGAGGGGGGTATTATGATGATACAGTCCAAGTATATTGGACAGCTCCTTGATCGTTTTCAATTTGAGGATTGCAAGCCAACCTCTACTCCTGTGGACCCTGGCTTCAAATTTTCAGCTCATGATGGGAGCCCACCATGTGATATCACTCTTTACCAGCCTGATGTTGGATGTCTCATTTACTTGTGCCACACCAGACCTGACTTACAGTATGCAGTATCCCAGCTCAGCAGGTTCATGCACATGCCTAGTTCACAGCATTGGTAGGCAGTGAGAGAGTCTTCAGATATCTTAGAGGCACTTAGGATTCAGCCCTCTTCTATGGTGATCAGGGTTCACTTGCCATGCATGCTTACACAAATAGTGATTGGGTAGGTTGTTCCGACACCAGAGTATCACATACCGGCAACTGTTTTTTGCTTGGCAGTTCATGTATCTTTTGGCTCATCAAGAAGCAATCAACAGCTGCCACATCCAGTTGTGAGGCTGAGTACAGGGCAGCCTTCACCGCTACAATAGAGTCTAAGGGCTTCAACAGTTAATTGTAGATCTTGGTATCCGCCAGACATCCTCCACTATGGTCTATAGTGACAGCCATAGTGCTTTGGCTATTGCGCGTAATCCAGTGTTTCATGCGCGTACCAAGTACATTGAGGTCCACTATCATTATATTCGAGAGGGGTTGTCAGCAGGAGACATAGAGTTGTCCTACCTTCCCACAAAAGACAACATAGCAGATCTGTTTACAAAGGCACTTCCTCGTCCCAAATTTGAAGTCTTTCAATAGGCTTTACACTTGGTTTCCTTTGTTACATGATCTAGCTACCTTGTACATTCATAGGTGGCTATATCCCTTGGGATGAACATGTGCCACCATGACCAAAAAATACCAGGTATTCTGAGAGGTTTCTAGAATACTTCAGCCCATACCATGGAGGGGGGTTTGTAGGCCATCATCTCTTGGTCGTATTGAAGGGTTATTGGAGCCGCAGGGATAATCTAAAAAATATGCTAGAGCAGCCAGCCAAAAAGCTAGTAAGCTACTGAAAGAGATTTTTGTTCACCGCACCAAGCCACTGTAGGCTCAAGGAAGCGGAAGGAGGTACAAACGTGGAGCAGAACGTCGAAAGCCGTCACATCAACAATCAACAAATGAAAGTACAAAGTACAAAATAAAGGGGAACCCTAGGACAATGTCCTAGTGGTACCACTAGTACTAGGTGTCATAAGACACTAAAAGTACTAGGTGACGTAAGTGCCAATAACTAAAGCTACATGGCACATACGAGGGCCCAAAGGACATCAATACGACCTTGAGATGATGGTGAAAGCCGTCACATCAACAACTAACAAATGAAAGTACAAAGTACAAAATAAAGAAAAACCCTAGGACAGTGTCCTAGTGGTACCACTAGTACTAGGTGTCATAAGACACTAAAAGTACCAGGTGACCTAAGTGCCAATAATGTGTGCGTACGCTCTACATCATAGGAGTACTGCTGCTCATTTTCTACCTCCCCTGTGGGGCAGATTTTGCATGTTCTTTCTTCTCTGGGGATCCTGGGTCTTGCCCATCTACCCCTCTACCTCGAGATCATGTGTACTAGTTCTGATTTTGCAAATTAGATGCCTTTTAAATGTTGATATGCCTTCCCCAAGGTATTTCTACATTCCATAGCTGTCTATGTAGTTAATTTTTTGTTTTTAGAACTGTAATTTTGTCCCCGGGTTTTGCTTTCTCTATGTAGCATTTTCTGTGTCACAATCTCATTTCACATGCATCTTCCGGCATATCAGTGGGTGTTATGCTCCATGATTCCATCCACTTCATTCCCTCTTTGTGCCAACCTATGGTTTGCTTAGCTTCCATCGCCGTGTGTGGTATCCTACTGACATGAATTTGTTGACGTAAGCCATGAATTTGCATAATGCTACCCCTTCTAGAGGTATCATGCCTATTTCAGCCAGTAGGATGGGGTAGGGTGTGTGTGCCTTAACCCTTAACTTAAAGTTTTTATTTTTCCCAGTATATCCTAGAGAGCCCGAGTATCCAAGCGGGGCATCCGTAAAGGATTATTGTCTGCACAAGCATGGTATATAGAAACTTTCTCATTTCCCAATTCCACAGATGTGCTTTTTTGCATTTATTTTGGAAGCTATATAGAGCTTTCAAACCTCCGAGAATCCTTCTTTCCTCGCATGCATTCCATTTGTAGTTGTGTGTGAAGTCTAGTCCTAGATATTTTTATATGTTGATTGTTTTGAGGGGTCCTCCTTCAAATGTGACGTCTACGTGTTGGTTGTGTCCCGATCACCATTTCCTGTCTTGTCTATATTGACGTGCATTCTAGAGTGTGTGCAGAATTCTCTCAATGCATCCAGATGTGCATGCGGGCTCTCCTTGTTCTTTGTGAAGAATACCACATCATCTACATAGATAAGCATTAACAAAGCATACTTTGCAATCCGAATCTCATCCACTCTTCCAATTTATTAATAAAAGGACCAAAAAGTGTTGGTGAGAGGGGGCAGCCTTGCTTAACCCCTATGTCACTCCTTATTGCAGCTTTCCCCTTGGCGCATGACCCATCTACTAGTGGTTGTGCTAACTCAGCTACAACCTTCTCAAAAAGCCGGTATGTGGCTTCTGAGTTCTAGAGGAACTTTACGCTTGGAACTTTACGTTTTTCCAATCTTTCCCATAGGCACTGTCAAAGGCTTTCTTGAAATCTATGAAAAAACAATACACAACCTCTTTCTTACATTTGGCTCCTTTAGTTGCAGCCCTTATGGCAACCAGACGATCAACTGTTGGGTGTTTTGGAGGCTCGTGGGCAGTAGGCGAATTTCAATTTTGAGCTTTTGACAGCCCTAGCAGCTCCTTCGTTGATGGCAGATTCTTCTAGAGGCTCCCTAGCTGTAGGCGAATCCTGTTTTTGAGTTTCTGGCAGCCCTGACAGCTCTCAAATAACCCACAGATTGCTCTAGTAGTCAAAAACCAGCAAGTCAAAATTAGAATAGCCCTGGGGCACTTTCCTAGCCCTTGACCTGCCTCTCTCTGCCTTCCTCTGGTCTAGAAAATTGTCCCAAAGCAAATTTTGACTTTTCTGCTTACTTCTCAAGTCAGCTTGCCAAACGTGGCCCATGGAGCTACTTTTTGGGATTTTTACCCTCTCTTTCCCTTCAGCTCCTTGCCTAGGCCCATGGAATTAATACAGTGGATTAGTCCTTTTTAATTTCTAATCAATGAGAGGCCAAAGGTATTCACAGGTCTAGAAAATTCACGTCCTCGTGACCAAGGTCGCTTACGTTTGACGTACGAAACATTCCATACGTTCCGCACTGTTCCGTATGGTCTCGTACGGTCACCAGTAGATTAGGGTTTTTGGATGATAAGGTTTTGCAGGAAGCTTCAAAAAGTGACCGCTTTCTGCCCATTTTTGACTGTTTGGGGCCTGCCTCTCCTCCAAACCTGCATATAAACCCCTCTCACCCCTTCCCCTCTCCATCAAGCACTCTTCCTTCTCCATCTCCCTCTCCACCAAGCAGCCCACTGCCCACGTCTCCATCTCCATCTCCCTCTTCCTCCCTCTCCCTCCAAGAACATCCCTGTCCATCTCTCACCCCCTCCATCTCCCTCTCGTCTCCTCTCCATCTCCCTCTCCATCAAGCTTCCTCTCCCTCCCCATCAAGCTCCCCCTCCATCTCCATCAAGCTTCCTCTTCATCTCCCTCCATCTCCATCTTCATCTCTTTAGTCCTTTTGACATGAATCATGAATCGTGATATATCTTCGGTCCTTTAAAGTTTTGCACCTATGTTACATGTAGAATGTTTGTGTTTCAACTTTCAAGAATCAAGTCATGTACATCTTCTAAGCATTGAACGCCCATTCAAAAAAAGCTTGTACTTACTCTAAAACTCTTAAATATGTCTTTTTTTGGGTTTATCAAACGCATGCTCAATATATTGAAACGTGGCAACACGACCTCGTTTTGCACTCAAGAACTGCAGTACATCAACAAAAGAAATAATAACACTGGCATACAAATAGCATTGCAGAACAGACAATGCATAACCAACATTGCAAAGCGAGCAATGAATAACCAGAATTACAGGATGAGCAACACAGAACTAACATTGTAGAATAAACAATGCATAACTAATAGTGCATATATGATTCTATAGAGCTGAGACATGAAGTGTCACCAAGCGACTTCTAGATAACTGAGCGCGACTTCTAGATAAGTGAGCTTGTCTGTATTGAGGGAGTGGAGGTGCTACCCCACTCTTGAGCATCAGGCGATGCTCCAGACCGGTGCTCTGCTGAGCCTGAAAGAGCCATAAACGAAGTCGGCTCAAGCTGAAAAGCCTCCATATAGAGATGCAATAACTAAGGTGAATCTGCCAATTCATCCTCCTCCATCTACTTCGCATTCAATGGTGAATAATTACAAAACTTTACCAAATAGCGACGGAAAACTCTACGTCGGACTTTTCTTTCACTATGTGCCAAGATTTGTTTTGGAACCAAGGTCTCATCCAACTCCTCTACCTCAGGGTCTTTCTCATAAGGCATATCTTATGGCACATCATTATGAAATGGCTTTGGGAGAGTCACATTATGAATGCTCCAATGATCCGGTATCTTTAGCTTGTAAGTCACATCACTTAACTTCTGCAAAGATATGAAAGGGCCCAACTCTGGGGAAATAAAAATTGAGCGCCTGGGTCAAAGAAAGTCAAAGGCATTTGATCATGCACTTTGCCCCTTGTTTGGCATAGTTTCGTGGTATCGCCATTTGCTTGTTCACTAATCACATCAGGCATCAATTCGGTAGTGGGCTTGGACTTCTTGCCCCCTGCTCATCTTTCTGCTCACCCCTATCATCAGTAGGCTCCTTTCTCTTACGATTTGGGCATTCTTTGGCTTGATGGCCTTCTTCTTTGCAAAGAAAGCATTTATGAGCTTCCATCAAGGCTTTCTTTTCTTCAGCGGACAGCCATTTAAAACTTGGTTTATTACTCACTACTCTATTGCTGTTGGAAATGACGGGTTGCTCTTGTGGTGAAAACGGTGGCTAGAATTGATGACCTATTACAGATCGACTCGTCGTTTTGATGTGTGGAAGAAAAATGATGGGCTTCTGGAGAAGAATGGCAGGCAGCACAGAGAGTAACATAAATGAGTGATGCAACACAAGGACAATGGGCAGGAATAGACATAATGTGATGGGATATATATAAGATGGCGACTTGAGGGAAAATGACACGATGAGGAGATAAACCAACGGGCTATAATAGTATGGCAATAGGCTGAAGGTCGGCTCCAACAACAAAAAAAAGGGCTGTTTGTAGAGAAAAATGATGATGTTTCAAGCAGTTTGTAGGTGATGACAAGTCGAGGCAGGCCGTTTTAATGGGAGTTGCCTTAGAAGCTGGTCCAAATGCTGAGGTAGATCATTCTTCAAAGAAAAGCGCCATGCATATTCTCTTCGGCAAAAGTATCTCCTTAAAAATTGCGAGGTCTCATGAAGCAGGTTCGAAATGGGCATAATGAAAGCAAGCAGATCTAGAAGATGGCAGCTTTATGAAGCTGAGAATCGAAAGATAGAGTAGCTATGATACCAATCATTGGTATTAGGGTTAGGGTTATGTTGCAAAGAGAAGCTGACACATGGAGTCAAGGGCTGAGGCAAAGTACACCGATGTAGAATGATTATAAGGAAAGATACATGCCTCATTTTATAGGCTATAGCCTAGCCTTTTCTTCCCACACAAGTACATAATTAATGATGTAGGTGAGTGGAATCTCACTAGCATCACATGCGATGTCATACACACCAAATTTCCAGTGTTTCACCTACTATAAGTGGTACACTTACTAGACACACCTTCTAGACCATGGCTATCCTCATCTTATTCAGCTCTATAAGCAGGCTTTATGGTTGAGTACCCTTGCCTAGTTGTTGCCAATTGAGGATAACTGTTTTGGCGACAGAGGGAACAATAACATACCTACACTTTTCCTCCACTACATTTTGTTAGAAATCAACTAGACAGAGGGTACCCGTAGGCGGAAGACTGATAGATAGGCCATTTCGCACAGAAATGTTTAACTACGGAATCCAAAACTTCTTTACTTTCTGTACTCAACATACATGTGTGCAAGCCAGTAAATAGACAATGCTCCACAAGAGATATAGAACCAACAAAATATATTTGTGTTTGAAAGAACACAATACAAAAGGAGTCCAAAGTCCCACCAAATCATGGTCTTCTGTCCCTACTCCAAAAGGTGTTGTCCTTGGGACTTCCAGATCCCTAAGCCTGCGAGATCCTCGTTGAGCTTCTGTAGACCTTAGTCATAGTGCCGACAAACACACCTCCAAGCTATTCTCTTGAAGAGCTACTTGCGAGGCAGTGGATGCCTAGAAGACTTGACCTCCTTGCTGCCCTGGTAGACAGCCAAGGGTCTTGATCCCTATGGGCTCTTTGTTTGCTGCTGATGGCCACCTCCCTTGTCCCAAATCTTGTCCTTGAGGCAGGCTTGCTGCAGCTCCAAACACCCCTTACACAGGGCAAATGCCCCTCCCAAACAGGCCGATCCAACAACCTCAAAATGGCCGACCCACCTTGTTCAAAACCAACTGGGACCCAACTCCCCCTAGTCTGTATAAACCAACCTGGCACAGTCCTCTTTTTGAGGCCTTGCAAACCCCACCTAGTCTCGTGGCATCCAGCCACTAGCCCAAGCAGATCTTCCCTTGTCCCCGTCCCGATGTGATCGAGCCTCTTTTCTAACCTGGACCTGCTCCAAATCCTGCATCATATGCTTGTCCCGATAGCCTCCCTCATGTGCCAGAAAACTTTCTTTTGTCCAGGCCATCTCTAGGCTTTGGAGCCTCTTCAACAGCTCTGTACAACCCTTTGCAAGTAGCCTGTACAGCACCTGCCTGTTCTGTCTGGACTCCTCAGAGTCTCAGATCTGGTCCTTTACATGCTGTAGACAGTCGCATGTAACCTGCAACCACCTCACCTCTGATCCATACTGTTCCAGCCGTCCAGAGAGCCTCTGACATGCCAAGTATGTTCTGAGGTGTGCTGACCACATGGCAGCATGAGTGCTGCCCATGTGGTAGCCCCCTCCCTATGCTTTTCTGTTTGAGTTTGTCACCCACATGGCAGCCAATATGCTGCCTATGTGGCAGACCAAACCCTAAGTTTACCTCCCCCATGCCCTCCTCATATGGGGCTCACAGATGGGTAGGTGACTTTTCCTACACATGTATGGATTATTATTGGAGATCCTATTTTCTTATGATCATATTGACCACATTGTGAATTTTCTTTTTGTGAGTTCTTGTGATGGGGCTTCACACCCCAGCCGATTATGGTCTACAAATCCTGTGCACATGGTTATTTACAGTTCGAAGGATGCTCTTACCATGGCTAATGACCATGCATGCTATCTTTAGCATAATTCTTGTCACCTTCAGTGTGACCACATTATTTACAGCGCTAGCATATGACACCTTCAGTGTGACTCTATCACCTTCAGTTTGTCCATGTCACTTTCAGTGTGACTCTATCAATCTTTAGAGTGATCTATCACACTGTGTGATCTATCATCTTCAGTATGACTTTACCATCTTTTGTGTGGTTTACTTTTGTTGTCTTGAGCACGGTCTTGTTTATACCATCTATAGTATGGTGATGGATCTTTGGTATCCATGGTTATCAAATCGAGTGACATAATGACCTACACTTTTTCTACAATACACAAGCATTCCCAAAGAAATTCTTGTTTGAAAATGAGCTTGAGAGGGAACGGAAAGCTTGGGATAGCTACAATATGACATGAACTTTTTATTTCAATGTATACTTAATTATTGAGAAGTAGTCCTCAAGCTAAAAGACATTGATGACTTTCAAAGAATAAGAGGTTTTGTGAGGGTTATAAAAGACAACTAGAAGGTGAAGGTGAGAAGAAATTCTCCCCAAGGCCCAAACCTCTGAAGAAGCTATGAATTATGCCCTGATTTATGATGATATGATGTGAAGATCTAAAAGTGGAATTGTGGGACAAACTAGTTTTGTTCCCAGGTTCAATAAAATTTGCAATTTAAAAAGAAATAAGAACTTTGAAAAGGGAGGTTACAAGGCACAACCCAAGAAAATCCAAACTCAAAGATATCCACTAGTGAAGAAGGAGGATTATGAAAAAGCTAAGCAAGAAAATCTTTGCTTTAATTCCGCTTGGAATTGCCCAGAAAATCCAAAGATGAGAGCTTGCTCCAAATAAACCTCAATAAAAACAGGAAAATGGAGTGCAAGTGTTATCGCGTAAATGTAATGAAAGTACGTAGAAGTCATGAGGAAGCACCCATATGTGTTACTTATAATCGGCAATGTGATAGCCCACTTGTGGTCTGCATAGCCTTATGAGGATGCGTGAAATGTTAAGGGGCAAAAAGTAGTAAGAGCAGTTTATGATTGTGCCACACATATTTTCTTAAACCATTTGTTAGTCAAGAAATTGAAGTTGCGTGAGAGTCCAAGTGCGCACAAATATGTAGTCACTCTTGCAAAGGGCAGTGATAGAAAATCTTGGGACACCATGATACATGGTATAGAGATGGACATTTAAGGCGATAAAGATGCTTCAACAGAACATATGCTGTCTTAGGTTGAGAATGGCTATATAGTCTTGGACATTCATGATGTACTTAATTCTTCACGTATCCACAAGAATGCAAGTTATATGTCGATAATGGAATTTCTTATGCACTTGAAAAAAGTAAAGTTTTACTTGATGTTGTTGAAAAGCATAAAGTTCTTTTGATGATTAATATATCTATTTTATGAGCTACCTCTCTTTCAGGGGATAAAACGACTAGCAAGTCAAACAGAAAAGCATCTTTAAATTCAACCAGATATTTCTTAGATCTACCCATGTCTGTAAACCCCCTTATAGACTTAGTCAAATGGAAGAACATGAGATGGAAAGACAGCTAGTTGAATATTTTAGAAAAGGTCGAATTCAACCAAGTGGCTCACTTTGGTCTGCACTAGGTTTACTAGTTTCCCAAACAAGTACCACCATAGGTGTAAAAAGAGAAGTGTCCCCTACTACAACAGCACGGGCTTGGTGAAAACTTTCTCTAACGGCAGAGTAGAAAGAGAAACTAAGAAAAGAACCACTTGGTTGAACTAATGGTCCAATAACATTTATAACACTTATGAATAGTAAAAATTCCATACTTTGGAAATTTTGCTATTATTTCTAGATGATATTCTACTCTATAGCATTTGGAAAATTTGAGAAAAGTGTACCAACTGCTTAGACACATCTCTCTTTTTGCTAAAGAATCCCAGTGTCAATTCTTTGCTAAAGAAGTACAGTACTTGGGACATATCATACCCCAGGAAGAACTTTCTACGGATCTTGAAGAGATAAGGGACATATTAGAATGGCCCTATCTAACGTAATTAAAAGGATAACAAATATTCTTAAGTTTGTCTTGATTTAATAGAAGATTCATTCTACAATATGCTAACATAGCTTCTTCGACGACGGATCAGCTTAAGGGGAAGGGAAATACCTTCATCTGGGATGAGCCTCAAAGGAAGAAAAACTAAAAGTAGCTATAGTTGCAGCTCTTTTAAAAGGTATTGCAATTAACCATTCTTAGTTGAAATTGCTAGTGATTTTGCTGTCAGGGTAGTACTACAAAGGCGTCGACCAAACTTAAAAAAAGTAAGAAGTTAGACCTTGCTCAACAAAATTACTTGATATATGAGAAGGAACTGTATGCTATAGTTTATGTATTAAAGAAGTGGTGTATGGTGCTAATTTGAGACTATATTTGATCATGAATGTATCAAATGGATTTGCAATTAGATAGAGGTCCAAGGAAGAAAGGCTAGATGGGTGGAATTGATGTAAGAATTTGATATTCAATTGACATATTAGAAGGAAAAAGACGGCTGGAATTGATGTAAGAATTTGATATTCAATTGACATATCAAAAGGGAAAATTCAATGTTGTAGTAGATTCCCTAAATGCCAATGGTTAATGAATTCTTTTACTCAATTTCAAAATGATTTTCTAGAGTCCCTACTACAAGGAAAGTGTGAGCATGATCCTCACTCTTAAAATATGGAAAGAAGTTATTAAGAGGGATCGAAGAGGTCGAGGATAGGATTAGATTATCTTTAATGTGCTCTCAGGTTGACACTCTATCTATTCTTGTTGAGTAGACGGTGTGTTATACATCAAAGAAATTGTGATTAGCATTAGAAATTGCTTGGTTGACACTCAATCTTAAGGAAAGATTGTGTGTTGCAACCATGTTATAGACACCATTCCTAGTACCCCTATATAAGTTGATAGTTAGTCTTTTCTAAAGATAACGTCTTTAACTCCACATACACATAAGGTAGGTTAGATGACATTGATAGTGTATACAATTGGACAGTTCAATTAAATAATGCTCAAAAAACATATTAAAGATTGTCATGTATGTCATGCATATTATTATGGTTACATGAAATATTATTGTTTCCTTTTATACATATGTGTTTAAGAAAAAAGCTCAGCTAGATTTTGATAGCACATGTGTTAAAATGTGAAGTTTTTGTTCTAGGCTTCTCGCTTTCTAATATTCAATGATATCTTGACGGTTCAAAATCTTAGATGGCTCACGCAGGTGAGAAAAGGAAGCAGTGTGAGCATCTAGAGCTCACACAAACTCAAACAAAGTCTGGAAGAATGAGAATGTGCATTACTTAGTTGGAAATCACCTAGAATATGAGCATTGCAGACCATCCATTGAGTGATGGTCAAATTGAAAGGGTGAATCAGGTCATTGAGGATATGCTTCGGACATATGTCAGTAAAAGGCAAACTAATTGGGAACAGTATTTACCCATATTAGAATTTGTATGGATTTGTAGGACTTTAGGAAGTGAGACTTTCTTGAAGATTTGAATCAGATTCTTAAGCCAGCCAAGGATAGCATTAAACATGCTCAAGGTAGAGCCAGAAGTTATGATAAAATGTCCAAAGTTATCTCCTAGGTATTATGGACCATTCCTAATACATAAGAGAATTGGAGAATTTTCCTAGAAATTAGCTTTACCAGAAAGATGTATACTATGTCTAGTTTTTCATGTAAGTAGACTCCATGTGGAATATACATTAGGAGCCCTCTTTGTTTTGGGAAGCATGATAGGCCTATATTATTCTACCCGAGCTGTCCAACTTGGTCCAGATAGGTGATGATCCGGAACGAGGGTCTGCATGAAGGGGTCTCACAGCAGCGAACTTTGCAGGGATAATATCGTCTCTTCCCTCGGATCATGTGAGATAGCATCACGACGTGTAGTCTCTCAGAACCAGTCTTTATCCTCTCTGAGGTCTATTGTCCAAAAAACACTTGCAGGTAGGATGGCTGGTCGGGCTAAAGAATCAAACAAGAGTGATTTTCCCCAAACAAGAATGATTTTTCAAGTTCACGTGCTGGAATTGTGCGTGGAAGGATTGCCTCTCTAGTCTTGCCTGTGAAGCGTGCCCTTCTGTCAAGCATGTATGTTCTGTTGGTTTTATTGTGAACTTCGGACGTGTGAAGATGCATTCCAAGTATACATAGGATTGACTATCTCAACTGACTCCCCTACAAGTGTGAATGCCTCTAGTTGAAGCTATGCGTCTTTGGTGTTGAAGATCACGACCTTAGTTTTACCCAAGTTGACCTTCATGTTAGAATGCCCGCAACGCTGTCAAAGGCATATGCAGTCCCTTTGTTCTATGTAGAGCTTAGTGACATTGTAGTATATAGCAGTATAGATATGGTAGTCCATGGCAAAGTCGAGCCTCGTGAATGTGCATACCAAATAGGGTGGGGGATAGGGGGCATCCCTGTTTCATCCCAATGGAGCTGCTCACCTCCTTTGACAATCCTTGTGTCGTGCATACTTTGCATGGGCCATGACTACGCATATAACGTCCTATGGGATATCTAAAGCTTGAAGTCACGCAATGAGACGGGTGTTACTGAATCGAAGTCCTTCTGAAAATCCACAACATAGCGATTCACTCTCTATTTCTTGTGTCTGGCCTTCTCTATGATGGCTCTGAGGGTGAAGGTGTGGGCTAGTGTGGATTGGTCTCGTGTTAAGCTGCCTTTCCAATGGCTTGTATGTCCACTCTCTCAATGTATTGACCAAAGTGTAGAGAGAGCGAGAGAGAGAGAGAGAGAGAGAGAGAGAGAGAGATGATATGATTGTATTAAAGTACTTTGAGACCCTCAAGATCTATGGGACTGGAGGTGTATCAACAAATAGTGATCTTTTACATTCGGTGAAGCAGAACACTATGATATGATTGTATTAAAGTCCTCTTGAGACCCTCAGGATATGATGATATGATATGATATAATATTATTGTATTAAATTCCTCTTGAGACCCTCAGGATCTATGGGGTTGGTGATCCGGCAACAAATAGTGATCTTTTACATCGGGTGTAGCAGAATACTATTGAATGATATTTAGTTAGTACTTGTTGGGATAATTTGTGTGCTAGCCAACTACTTTGTTTCAGTGTTCAAAAACTTCTTTTAGATAGCTTCCTAGCTTTGTAGCTGGCCGTTCCATTAAAATTTTCCCAGGCTGCCTCTGCTGTCATCATATTTTCTCTGATGTGTGCATAGGCTCGGCATCTTAGCAGTACATGCTGCTCATTTACGACCTCCAGATCATATGTGACTGATTTAGTTCTCATTTTGCATATTAGATGCTTTTTGAAAATGGTTATGTCTTCCCTAAGGTATTTCTGCATCCCATACCTATCCATTGGATTAATTCCTGTTATAGAACTGCATTTTTGCCCCTGGGTCTTGCCTTAGTTTCTGTAGCATCTTCTATGTCACTAGCTCTTTGATTTCATATGCATCTTCTGCTATATCAGCAGCTGTTATACCCCATAATTCCATCCATTTCATCCCTTCTTGGTGCCATCCAGTGGTTTGTGTGGTTTCCAATGCCTTGTGCGGTATCTGTTGGCATCCATCTTCTCAATTATGAATTAGCATAATGCTTCCCCCTCGAGAGGTATCATGCCCATCTCAAGATGGGGTAGGGTGTCTGATCCTTAACCCCCAATTCCCTATGAGGAATCTTTTATGTAAAGTTTCTATTCTGTTCTGCTTGCTGTTTGCAAAGAAGACTACATCGTCTGCATAAATAAGCAATATAAGAACATATCCTGCAATTTGAACACCTTCTATGCTGTGTTTTCTCATCCATTCTTCTAGGTCATGGATAAAAAGACAAAAAAGGTTGGTGAGAGGGATACCCCTGCTTGAACTCTATGTCACTGCTTATGACCATTTTCCCTTAGGAGCACGATCCATGGTTGAGAGAGAGACACACACTCTTTTATAGTGCTTGAGAGAGGGAGAGAGATAGAAATAGAGATTCTTTTATGGAGCATGATCCATCCCCAAGTGGTTGTGTGTGTGTGTGTGTGTGAGAGAGAGAGAGAGAGAGAGAGAATGACTCTTTTATAGTTCCTTTATCCCCTTGGTTTTAATGTATAACCTCTTCAGAACCTTATTCTTTTGGTTTCTTTGCAAGATAATCTACATTACAAACTCTCACTTTCTCTTTTTCTCTTTCATGCTCTTCTTTCCCATCTTGTTCCTTCATATTTGTCATAGGTTTTTCACCCTATCACTTATTTTTCCTACTTCTTCCCTGCCCCTTTCTAGCTTGGACACATTGATCCGCTTCTATAAGAAAGAAAGAAAGAAAGTTTATTAAAGTCTTCGGAAGACCGATGGGTCTATGAGACTGTGAAAATCCTGATACAACAAGCTGTGGTAGTGGAGCTACTAAACAGGCGTCCATACCAATGCAAAATGAAAAAATGCAGAATGGCAGTACTAAGTCCTAAGTACAACATAGTCATGTCGATGGTCGACTATATATCAATCTCAGCGTCGTCATCAATATCATCATCATCATCGGCAGTAGCAAGATATCAGGACGGATGAGGCAGTGGAGGCATGAAGTCGGTAATAGAGTGATGTCGGCCACTCAGAGGTGCGGTCCTGGCACGTCTCCTGGTCGTAGCTCTGCGTCTGACCAGGGCTACTGTGACCCCCGTCGGTCGGGCTCCGACTCTAAACAAGAAGGGGATGTCCCCAAGTCTGATCTGTGTGTCGACCCTCTGTCTGAGCTGTCGGGTCACGGTCATGTCGAGGCCTCGTCTCGTGGGGGTCAATGTGATCTAGCTGAAAGAACTCTGTGATAGAGCTCTAAGAGGGACCAGCCGAGGAAGAAGTCTGCTTCTGTCTCCGTGCTCGGAGTAACCTCTCACGGTGTCTAAGTGCCTCATGAATGAAACCTGCCAAACACGGCTGGTCTGGGTAGGAGAGGAAACAGGCTAAAATCCCATAACTATCCCTGAAGAGGTAGTGGAAACGCCCTCGGATCTCATAGTACATAGGATACTTGAAGATGAAATGCTCCTTTGTCTCAACCTCCTGCATGTCACACAATGTGCATATGCGCCTCTCCCTGGGTAGTCGCTCTGCTCTGCCGCTCTCAATGCGAAGTCTCTGTGAGGAGACTCGGAACTGCTCAAGAGAGATCCTGAGCGAGTGGGGTAGGTGAATCTGTGTGTACCCTGGTGGGTCAATGAAACCCTCCGCTGTGATATGTAAGAAGTGATCTCTGTAGAAGCTAAACTTCACTGGGAGTTCACTCGGTCCCAACCAGGTCCGAAATGTGTGTAGCTGTAGTAGATCCTCACGGATAACCTGGTTGACCTCGTGTGATAAGAGGGGAGAAAACGGAGCATCCATGCTGTACTGGAAGGGAGGTAGTCTATCCATGTGGAGCCCCAATTGCTTAAACCATCTCTCTGTATGTGCATACCAACACCTCTGGTCTCCTCCTGCTGCAAGTGCCATAGAAGAAGATAGAGCTATCCATGGTAGCCTGCTACGCCTTGAGGTATAATCCCCATATTCCCCAACCTTGTACAGATACGTGATGACCTGAAATGCAGCATCTAGCTGTAAAGGGGGTGACCCAAACTCAGCCTGAATGATTTGGTGAGTTCAACTCTCCTTTTTGTTTCAACTTTGCCTTCTCTCTTCTTTACCTAGTCCCCCCTCCCCCCTCTTGATCTTTCTTCTTTTCCCCCTGTGTGATTGTGCATCTTTATGCCCACTTAAGTTAAGTAGGTCAAGGATGCTTATCATCCATGTGCAACCCTAACTAACTAGAGTTGTTGCAGCTGTCTCATGCTTTTAGAGAGCAAGAGGTCTTAATTGACAATTGTTGTAAGATTATAGGCTAGCCTTTTCCTCAAGAGTTTATAGGTATTTATTTAGTGTGTCATGTTTCAACAAAGGAGCCCCATGTGTATTTAGAACATGATGATCTTCCGAGCTTTTTAATGGACTTGGACGCGTCATTGGGATAACTACTGAATCCCATTTTTTGGAGACCTCCATGATCATATATGGATTACATGCCTCGAGTGGGAAACTTATTTGCGGAGATAATCTACTATGCCACTAGATGTAATCATGCAAAGCAAAAGTGTGTTGCTACTTGTCTACCACAAAGATCTTTCTTTCGATGGGATCCATTGAGAGAGGGTTGATGATCGCTTTTTAAATTTTACCTTCTAGGCATAGACATCTGGTGTTCTTGGCTAGTGCTTGGGTTACAAATGGATGCGTCACATGATGAGGACATGAGCAAGTGCACACTCTTGACTTTGTCTTTTAGGCCCCCATCTTTTGCTTTGGATCTTGGTAGTGTGGTTCACCATTTGGCAAATGCTTAGCTGACATGTGGATTACTTAGCATGAAATATAAAAGGCTTGGTGGGAGCTTGATACTTTTCTCACAGTTTGGATGTTCCTCCTCAAGCATGGATGACACATTGTCATTCAGCCCTTGACATCTCAAGCTCCACAAGTTCCTTCTAGTTTTCTTAAAGTTGAAACCACAACCACAACCCACATGTCTGGGAGGGTACTCTTGATGGTGGCTTAATGCGAGATGCGTTGTAGCTCCACTACCGGTGTTGTGGCTTTGCCGATTGCGATGCTACTACGGCTATCTATGTCCTCATGGCACTTGAATACCTTCACAATCCTTAGTCATTGCTTTGCAAACCAAATGTTACAAATGGATGCATCACATGATGAGGGCATGCGCAAGTGCACATTTTTTACTTTGGCTTTTAGGCCCCCATCTTTTCCTTTGGATCTTGGCAGTGTGGTTCACCATTTGGTAAATGCTTAGCTGACATGTGGATTACTTAGTATGAAATAGAAAAGGCTTGGTGGGAGCTTGACACTTTTCTCACGGTTTGGATGTTCTTCCTCAAGCATGGATGACACATTGTCATTCAGCCCTTGACATCTCAAGCTCCACAAGCTCCTTCTAGTTTTCTTAAAGTTGAAACCACAACCACACCCCACATGTCTGGAGGGTACTCTTGATGGTGGCTTAATGCGAGACGCGTTGTAGCTCCACTACCAATGTTGTGGCTTTGCCAATTGCAATGCTACTATGGCTATCTATGTCCTCATGGCACTTGAATACCTTCACAGTCCTTAGTCATTGCTTTGCATACCCAATGTTCACACCACCTCGCACCTCTTGGCTGACAAGACCTCAAAAGTAGAAGTCGAATCTACAATCTTTTCCTTAAGTACTGTCCATTCTTCTCAGCCATTTAGCTCAATGGGTCAAGGAAAGCCTTCTAAGCAGGGTCGCCCTTTAACATGATCAGAATATGTATGCATACTCACTCAATTTGAGAAGCACATGCCAGTTGTATCCTTGGCCCCATCAAGTGCTCAATAATTGCTTTGGGGTTTGTTCCTGTTATGTTCGTTCTTCATGCATCCAGTTCTCTATATACGCATGGGACTCATTTTCCCTGATTAAAGGCCCCATTTGCTTGGAACTATGCACAAGTTTTTTGTCCAGAAGCGTGTTTGCCTCATTTCCTTACTGCCTCTCTCCCTCAAGCAAATCACCATCTTGTCAACCACTTGAATGCCTCTTGGTCAGGACTCAATACTTTCAGCTGCAGCAACCCTTAAAATACGTGCAAATCTTCTTCCGTCTATTTTCTTGGCCTTCTTTAACTAGTGAGCATGTCGACATATGGATACCCTTCCATGGGTGAAGACCTGCTGGGGCTACCAAAAATGCTCCGCTTGTGGACTTTCTTTGTTATTGTCATTGTCTTTACTAGTTTTTCTCTTTTCTGTGTCCATATCCCCTACCCGTTTTCATTTGCCTCTTGCCATCGTGTGTGTGTGTGTGTGTGTGTGTGTGTGTGTGTGTGTGTGAGAGAGAGAGAGAGAGAGAGAGATCCCCATGCGTGTATCTGCGCATGTGTATGTGTCAGGCAAGCTGGCAGCTGGTGTAATGGGGTGTTTGACTCTTATTTTGGTCAAAGGAATTTAAAATCATCATGTCCATTCTATTCCAATTACTGCAAATTTCAATTCTCTTTGTATAACTCCCTTGCCATTTTGGATGCATTCAACAAATACTCACTGTATCATGTTGTGCAGGCATTCGTCTTGCTGCTACAAGGAAATTTTTTCCAGCAGCCCCATTGATGCTGCTCAGCATTGCAGCATCTGTTATATTCGTGTTGGCATATTTGCAAGATAGAGTATAGGTCAACTTTTTTCCTTCTGTAGTACAAATGTAGGATAATGGGGGATCACATTGTCAACATTGAAAATTCAATTGAATAGTGGCCTGTTTCAAATAAAGATGGGCAACTGTGAACTCTCTTTGCCATTATGATACATTAAATTACCATCAGTCAAAACCATTGGAAGCAGCTTATAGCTTAGATATTGCAACCTCACAAATATCAAACTCATGGGGTTAGCTGCTTGTCTTTTATACTGGAATGGAAGTTTTGGCATGTATACCTCTGTGTGAGCGTGCACGTGCGCATGCTAAGATCTTGGCATGGCCATCACATTCCCCTCGATTAGAACCTGGACCAGAGATCAATTAAGGCTCTGCCTAATTTCTTGGTTCGAATCTTTCTTTTCTTTATAGGATCGGTGCAGCCAATTCAATGAAGTAGCAAGAACATCTGGAAGGGTCATATTCTTCATTATGTAAACGAGCATTTCCAATTCATTATAAATAATAATTGCTAGCAAAGTTTTGAAAATGACATCCAATATCCATCCCACAACTAATTGATAGCTTGTATGGGAAGCAAGTTGGTCGAGCTTTTATTAGGACATAATGTAACCTCCAAAATACTGTAGATTTGAATCAGCATGAGATAAGACCCACCCTTGTCTTCTCCAGAAAATAAGTGGTAAGTGAGAAGTCAAGGCAAATAGATCTCTTTAGTACATGCAAGGACAATATAGCAATAGAAATATCCCCCCCTCCCCCGCCCGCCGCCCCCCCCCCCCCCCCCGGCCTCCAACCTGCTTTTCTTGACAATACCCTGCAATGGAGGCTTTTGCTAGCCATAGAAAGTTAAGAAATGTAGATAAAGTATTACAAGCATGCCATGTTTATTTTGACTTGAGGTGTGAGTCATTTCTGGTAAAGATACTTCTTCAAAAGAAAAGGATTTATCCGACTTCAAAAGGTTAAATGACGGTACCAAAAAAATGACAGCAAATCTGCCTAAATGATTCATGTGCCAAAGTAAATTAAATTCTATAATGCCTTCTTGGTTTCATGAAGCATAATTGTTGCACTTCTGTTGGGAAAAAAAATATTGTTTCCTAACATTAGCTTGGCAATTGCACGAAGCAATGGTTGTGCACGATTATTATTATCTCCAAATAATTGGTTAAAACTGTTTAGGATTGTGTCTAGAGACATTTTAGCCTACTTGAGTTCTTTTATGAAAAAGGATTTGCGAAGTTGTGAACAAATTGATCTGTTGCGTCTTCCCAATCCCTAGTATATCTATCAAGAAATCCATTTGGATCGGATTCAATGTGTTTTAAATATCTTTTGCTGACCTAGTGAGTTAGTAGCTAGTCCTTGCTATGCGTTATGGCGTTTATGGTTTTCAACCTTGAGTGATTGTCAAGAGAATGAAACTACATTATTTGTTGTGTTTTTGGAGGATGAGTTTGGGCATGTTTTTAGATTTATCTCGATACATATTCTTTTGCACGTCGTAGATACTCTGCTTGAGAATTACATGGCTATAACAAAGTAACAAATAGGAAAATTTTAATTTTCAGTCCTATAGTTGTTTCATATGAATTTTGAATCATGAACGAGCTCCTTACAATTATTTGAGTGACTTCTGAACTTCTTAATGCTTCTCTTAGAAAT
The DNA here is from genome assembly GCF_047967505.1 of Dipteris shenzhenensis. NCBI lineage: Eukaryota > Viridiplantae > Streptophyta > Polypodiopsida > Gleicheniales > Dipteridaceae > Dipteris > Dipteris shenzhenensis. Next base: position 1,293,576 of record NC_141614.1, on the reverse strand, counting down.
CAACCAACAAAGGAGGGTACGTACAGCGGAAGATTGATAGAATAGCCCAGGAGCTCACACAGTGTGTGTATGGAGGTGGAATTACAAACCTCTTTACTTAATGTGCTTCACATAGATGTGTTGTGCAGACTAGCAAGTAGACAGTGCTCCAAGTCAAATATAGAATCCACCAAAACAATATATTTCCGTCCAAAGCTATGGACACAATACAAAAGATAAATCCAGAGTCCCATCAGAGTGTGGTCCTTTCATCTTACCAAAAGGTTATTCTACTACATTTTCTAAAGCTGTGTGTTGGCTGACCTGGTTAGCAAGTCAACGAGCCATCCTAGCCCTGTATAAGGGTAGGGAATTGTCCCATTTGCAGCCCTCCTTGTGTGCAGAAGCCGAGCCTTTGTCTGCCCATGACCTACCATATTTGCGCCATCTACTAGGGCCCTATTGGAAGGCCGTACAGCTTCCCACAGTCCCTCCCTTTCATCGGGGTATTCCACCTTGCTGTGTAGCTCCAAATCTGCCTCTACTAGGCCAGATCCATGCCACAAGTGCATCACCATCAACTCTGTCCATCAACTCCATATGATGCAACCATCTTGTCTCTTGGTATGTTTTCATGAGGTGCTGTCCATGTGGTAGTTCCCCCCTCTCTCTTTCTCTTGGTATATCCTGCCCTAGGTCTCCCTCCCCATGCTTTCCTCATTGCGAGGCTTATAGATGGGGAGGTGACCTTTCCAACATCCCCTCTCACCGACATATCTTGATGCAATGCCAACAAGTCGATAACATTGCCGCAACTATTACGCTCAAGTTGAGGTAACATGACCTCGGAAGGGTCGGTCGACATTTTCCTTTAAAGGATCAATGCTTGTATTATATTTGTTGGGCTTTATGTAATTGATCAGAAAGGAATTAAAGTCAAGGTCCTTGGTGAGGGTGATATGGCACTAGACTAGGTGGATCTAAGGCTAAAGAGTCTAAATGCATTAAATGTGCCAAGGGGCAAATGATTCAATGTTATCCCAAGAGAGGGGTAAATGATGCATTTAGGAGTTACCTTAGAATGAAGACATGTGCATACTAGATCCATCTAGGGAATTGGGGCTCGTTGGGATTTGGCAAGCAGGAGCTTTCACGTAACGTAATCATCTTGATAGCTTGCTACCATCGAGGTTGGCTGGGAGGATAATCTGTGTGCCTATGCCCATGATTGGTGTGAAATATTAGGCATGAAGAGATTTGTACGTATCATTTTGGTATCAGAGTAGCAGGTGATTGGGTTGGATCGAGGATTCATTAGCGTGGCGATTTGTGGACGGTGAGGGAATGATTGGCGATGCATCGGACTGTTGATCTGATTTTTCGTTAAGCCTCAGCGTGATACCACCAGGTAGCAAGTAGAGGAGCGGAGATCTTGTCTTACGGAATCTGAGAAAAAAAGACTAAGAGTGGCGCGCAGAGTTTACGGTGGTTACTTTTAGGACTCCGTGACATCGCGTGGAGGGACTAGCTGTTGTAATCTTGTGGATTTTGCAAGTTGTGGATTCGGTAGCTATCAGACGAGACACAAAGTCTATTGAATGGCATCGTGATTAGCTGGTGGAGACTTGGTTAACAACAAAGGCTGAAGTGTAGCATTGTCGATATTTGCGATTTGGGTCCTCGTAGTATCTACAGTGCAAATGCCTTGCATTAGTTCGAGGGTCGCCTCGTATTATTTATGCACTCTGATCGAAGGGCATCGATCTGCATATGCACTGAAGTGTCATGAAGTAACATTGGTTGTGAGAGGTTGTCAATCAATTACTCTGTAAAGCTCGGGCATTACAATAGTATAAAGGACTTATTAGTCGTGGGCTCGACTATGGACCTGGTAGCCCACAGAGCTAGGCCTTCATTGGTGGCACTTAGTCGCTTGACACGAGTTAAGACTGTGCTTGGTTGTGAGCTCGTGGGAAGGGGTAGACAGTACAGCATGTTCGTGATCACAAGGCAGATCATAAATGCGTGTTGGAACAACCTTATAGGGATAAGTTATTTTCTTCATGTAGCAAAAATATGATCAGGGAGCTTTCTATGCCTTCTAAGTTTTGTTGGGGTATGTGCTTGTTTATTTGCTTGTGTGTTTGAATTATTTCAGATTGCAGGAGTTTCCCTAGTCTAGGGAAAAGTGGGTTTTGGTTGCAGTGTGGTCTTTGATGTTTCCTTGCAATAGATTTTAGCGCAACAGTTACAAGCAAATGTAGGGCAATCCGAGCTCAGGAAAATGGTACATAGTATGTCTACTAGACCATCTCGTGAAGAGAAAGGTAAAGATCCAATGGAGCTTGGATCCAGTGTTCATACGGTTGAGCCTAGGAGGGCTAAGGTACCTAATATTGCCAATTATAGGCGAGAAAAGTATTTGGTCGGATGTCTGACCGTAGTTTCGATATTATAGAAACTTGGTTACATAAATGGGACAAGGCCTTCACCATTTGTGAAATCAAGAATGATATGAAGAAAATCCGCGAGGCCATCCATAAATGAGGTAGCGGATAGGTGGTGGATAAAACAGCAGAAAGATGGATTAGCATCCAATACTTGGGAAGGGTTTAAAAAAGACTTTAGAAAACACTTCTTACCTTCTGATGAAGCATCCCGCGCTTGGGATCAGTATCGAAATCTTCGTCAGAGAAATTTATTAGTGGCAGAATACACTTATAAGTTCAGAGAAAGTGTAATGAAATCTTATGAACCTCTACCTCAGTCAATCCAGGTAAAAGATTTTATCTTTGGATTAAATGATCAGATCAAGATGGAAGTTCGGGCTAAGTATGCGAACACACTAGATGAAGCAATTGCCATAGCCCTGAACTATGAGGATGCAAAAGGAAACAGACCAAGTGGGTTTGTGTAGGTTGGGACTTGGTATGAGTACCCGAAGAAAACTGGGTTTAAGAAGAAGTGGATTAGCAAAGGGAGTGCCTCACAGCCTAGTGGTCAAGCCAAGCATGCGAACCCGGTTGAGACTCCTAAATCAAGTGCCACCATTGGAATGAAAAGAAAAGTAACACCAATGGCAGCTCGGGCTTGGTCGAAATCTTCTCCAGGGTATACAGCCTTTAATGATACAAAGTTAATTAAGATGAAAGGGCAAGTAGCTAATCATGATGTTATTGTGTTGTTTGACTCATCGTCAATGCACAATGTAATTAACTCCAAGCTTGTAAAGAGGCTGAAACTAAAGACTAGCCCATATGACTATGCATATACAGTCACAATGGTAGATGGAAGTTCAACTGAAGTATGGGATCAAAGGGTTACCTAGTTAGAGCTTTGAATTCAGGACTATGCTGAGAAGCTTGATTTTGAAATGACAAAGCTTGCTCATGCAGACATAGCCTTGGGTAAGGCTTGGCATTCTAGGAAGAATCCAGCCATAGATTGAAAAAAGCACATTTATCAATTCAAGACGAATGATGTGATGTATGTCTTACGAGGTGAAAAAGATATACCTCAAGGACCATTGGTTTTTGTAATGGAAATTCGAAAAGCTCAAGAAGAGTTTTTGTTTCTTTGTACAGCATCAGTAGAGCCGATTAATGATTCTTCGGCTAGCATTGATGTTGCCCAAAATGGAGAGATGACCAAGCTGGCTGATCAAATAGCAGCGGAGTTCTCTGATTGTTTTAGGGATGAGTTACCTTATGGGTTACCTCCAGAGTGGAATGTTCAGCATAAGATTGAACTAACCCCGGGGGCAGAACCTGTAAATAGACCTCCCTATAGGTTGAGTTTTATCGAAGAAGCAGAGATACAAAGACAACTAGAAGAATACGTCAAGCTGGGGCAGATTCAGCCAAGTTTCTCACCTTTTGCTTTGCCAGTGATATTAAAGAAGAAGAAAGATGATACTTTTCGCCTCTGTATAGATTACAGAGCATTGAATAATATCACTATTAAGCACAGGTATCCGATGGCTCGGATCGATGATTTGCTAGATGCATTACATGGGGCCGTAATTTTTAGTAAGATAGATCTTAAATGTGGCTACCATCAAAACCGTATTAGAGCCGAGGATGTGCATAAAATCGCTTTTAGAAGCAGGTTTAGACATTATGAGTTTTTGGTAATGCCCTTTGGACTTACCAATGCTCCAGCTACATTCGTCATGCTTATGAACGATTTACTACATCCGTATATCGGAAAGTTTGTAGTACACTTTATTGACAATATTCTTATATTCAGCAAAAGTATTGTTGAGCACTACGAACACTTAAGAATAGTGTTTAGTACTTTGAGGAAAGCCAGTCTTTATGTAAATAAAAAGAAAACTATACTGTGTATAATTACTCCTAAGGGGGTAGAAACAGATCCAAAGAAAGTGGCTGCGATACTGACTTGGCCAATCCCTCAGAGTTTGACCGCTTTGCGATCATTCTTGGGATTTGTCTAATTTTATCTAAGGCATATCAAAGGATATTCTGAAATAGTATCACCATTGACTGATCTGACCTCAGATAAAGTACCTTTTATATGGAGACAGAATCAACAGTAAAGTTTTAACACCATAAAACAAGCTGTGGTCTTGGGACCGTTGTTAAAAATATTTAATCCCTAGAAATCGTTTTTCCTTGAAACCGATGCAAGTGGCATTGCGGTAGGAGTAGTTCTCCTCCAAGAGGGAAGGCCAGTAGCCTTTAAAAGCAAGAAGCTTTCTCCCTCTCAAGGAAATTGGCCAACTCATGAATTAGAGTTGTATGCTGTTGTCCATGCTCTGAAAACATGGAGACATTATTTGTATGGGTCAGAGTTTTATGTTGATGTTGATCATGATACTCTGAAACATTTTTGTAAATAACGTGACTTGAGAGGCCGCCAAGCTAGATGGGCAGAACCCATGCAGGAGTACTTGATGGTTTGGAACCGAAGGGGGAAGGATAATAAAGTTGCTGATGCGTTGTCACGCATTATGCATAATATGAGTTTCACGGTATTAGAGAGTGCTCTAATGATCGAGATTAGAGAAACTCAAAAGATGGACGAGTTCGTCCAGAGCCTTTGGCCTAAGGCTCATGTGTTCAAACTCCGGGAAAAGGATGACCTGGCTTCCAGAAAAGGCCAAACTTATGCAAGATATACCATAAGAGATGTTATGCTAGAAAGAAATGGCAAGGTAGTAGTACCTAATCAGAATGATCTCACTGAGAGTATGCTGAAAAGAAATGGCAAGGTAGTAGTACCTAATCAGAATGATCTCACTGAGATCATTCTGATTAGGTACTACTACCTTGCCATTTCTTTTCAGCATACCATCTCTTATGGTATATCTTGCATAAGTTTGGCCTTTTCTAGAAGCCAGGTCATCCTTTTCCCCGAGTTTGAACACATGAGCCTTAGGCAAAAGGCTCTGGACGAACTCGTCCACCTTTTGAGTTTCTCTAATCTCGGTCATTAGAGCACTCTCTAATACCGTGAAACTCATATTATGCATAATGCGTGACAACGCATCAGCAACTTTATAATCCTTCCCTCTTCGGTACCGAACCATCAAGTTAAACTCCTGCATGGGTTCTGCCCACCTAGCTTGGCGGCCTCTCAAGTCAGGTTGTTTACAAAAATGTTTCAGAGTATCATGATCAACATCAACATCAAACTCTGACCCATACAAATAATGTCTCCATGTTTTCAGAGCATGGACAACAACATACAACTCTAATTCATGAGTTGGCCAATTTCGTTGAGAGGGAGAAAACTTCTTGCTTTCAAAGGCTATTGGAAGGCCAAACTTATGCAAGATATACCGTAAGAGATGGTATGCTGAAAAGAAATGGCAAGGTAGTAGTACCTAATCAGAATGTTTTCAGGCAGAGAGTCATTCAACAATGCCATGATAGCCCATGTGCGGGACATCCAGGAGTCGAGAAGACATATGATCTCGTGAGACGGGGTTGAGACAGACGATTGTGTCAAAGCTCGTTGTTTTTCGAGTCAGGTAAGTAAGGCAGAGCGGGTGAAGCCACCCGGACTTTTATAGCCCTTGGAAATACCACTAGGTAGGTGGGAGAGCATTTCCATGGACTTTATTGTAGGTCTATCTACAACACAAGGTGGATATGATTCTATCCTTGTGGTGGTTGATCGTCTTACCAAGATGGCTCACTTCATTCCAACTAGAGAGTCTGTTAGTGCCCCGCAAATGGTGGATTTGTTTATTAAACATATATTTCATTTATATGGATTACCCAAATCCATAGTGTTAGATAGGAATGTCAAATTTACCGGTCATTTTTGGACTGCGGTGTTTGAGACACTAAGGATTGAGTTGGGAATGAGTAGTGGGGATCATCTAGAAACGGATGGTCAAATGGAAAGAATCAACCAAATTTTAGAGGATATGCTTAGAGCATATGTGTCATTGAGGCAACATACATGGGACAAGTGGTTGCTTGTTATAATTTGCCTACAATGATAGAAATCATTCCTCTACAGGTTTCAGTCCGTTTGAGCTGAACTATGGTTATAGACCAGTGAATCCAACTACAGTGGGAGTACCTCAGAAAGTGCCTAGTGCCGCGAACTTTGTGGTTCAAATGCGGGAGATGCTAGCACTTGCGAGAGCTAACATCCGCCAAGCTATGGATAGAGCTAAGGCATATGCGGATGAAAACAGATCCATTAGAGAATTTAAGGAAGGGGAAAAAGTTTTTCTCAAAGTTCCTTCGCACTCTAAGTCTTTGACTGCAGGAGAGTGTGCTAAATTATCACCTCGATATTGTGGGCCATGGTTAATTCTAAAAAGAATAGGCAAGGTAGCCTATAAATTAGAATTGCCACAGGGTTGTAAGGTGCACCCAATGTTTCATGTTTCTCGTTTAAAGAAATTTTTGCATACAGGTGACTCACTAATCGAGGATGTTGTTTTGTTTCAGGAGATAGAGGATAATGCAAGATGCAAACCAATAGGAATCCTGGACCGAGGAACAATGCAAGTACGCAATCGAAAGATACCCACGGTGTTGGTTGCATGGCATGGTTTACCTCTATCAGAAGCTACTTGGGAATCCGTATACCAATTACAGAGAGTGTTCCAAGACTTTATCATCGAGGACGTTGATGCCTGAAGAGGAAAGGAATGTTACGCTCAAGTTGAGGTAGCATGACCTCGGAAGGGTCGGTCGACATTTTCCTTTAAAGGATCAATGTTTGTATTTATTTGTTGGCCTTTACGTAAATGATCAGAAAGGAATTAAAGTCAAGGTCCTTAGTGAGGGTGATATGGCACTAGACTAGGTGGATTTAAGGCTAAAGGGTCTAAATGCATTAAATGTGCCAAGGGGCAAATGATTCAATGTTATCCCAATATAGGGATAAATGATGCATTTAGGAGGTCCCTTAGAATGAAGACATGTGGCATACTAAATCCATCTAGGGAATTGGGGCTTGTTGGGATTTGGCAAGCAGGAGCTTTCACGTAACGTAATCATCTTGATAGCTTACTACCATCGAGGTTGACTGGGAGGATAATCTGTGTGCCTATGCCCGTGATTGGTGTGAAATATTAGACGTAAAGAGATTTGTACGTATCAGCAACAGCTCCCATGATGAAACCCATTGAAATAATTCGGTGTCAAATAGTGGCTCTTGTTCCTGAGGGTCCGGTCCTGCACAAGCAAACCATCTTGGTACATGATCCATCGAAGGTAGCACCAGATGGCACCACCAGCTTCAGTCATGTTCCCTTCTTCAAACTTGAGCAATCCAGATGCCACCATGTTCCAACTGTCCCTCTCATAATGGGTGAGGAACGTGGAGTCTTCCAGGCACCATGCTTTGAGGGTTTGTTTTAACCCATCCTTCCTTTGGCAAGTTTTGCAACAAAGGAACCATATCGAGAATGAAATCCCAAGAATATCTCTAGATAACATGGACCATGAGCTCTCAAGCAAGTACTCTTCGGGCTTCAATACACCTTGTCCATAATCAAGAAGAAGCAGCCACACTTCCCCTTCTGCCTTTGAAGAAGGCACAATACCTTCTAATCTCACATTTCTTCAGACACATAAAGGACATATTCTCTCCGCAACATGCTATAAAGGCATAAATTAATAATGTCAAGTACATACTAGAGCATCATACTGCTTGTGTACTTGCTTTGAAAGAAAACCATGTACCTCAGGTATGCACATACCATTAACCCATGCAATCTTGTAATGCTCCCTTTTGAATGACAACATCCATCTGAACTTGAAACCCTATGTAACTCCATGGAATCCACCCTCGTGTCAGTATCAATAGCCACACACCTAGAAGAGTCCAAGCACTCCTTGTCCTTCACCTTCACAAATGTCTCTGACTCCTCGTCAACTGACATCTCAATGTAAGACATCTTCACTGTGACTTCTGGGTCTGCATATCTGACCTCAGTAATAAAATATGGACATGTCACCAAGAGTAGTTCTTCAATTATTATGAAATCCTTTGCAAAATGGCTTGGCTCGTCACAATAGAAGCACTTCTTCTTCTGGTTCCTCTTCTTGGAAGTGTCCTCTTCATCTCCAGAGTCATCCTTCTTGGGCTTGCCACTACTAGGCTTGCCTTATCCTTTGCCAAATTTGTCCTTTGTCAGCAATGCCTTGTCGTTGTTGTCTTTGTTCTAGAGCTTTCGCCTAGCCTCTTCCTATAACAGTAATGTACCCAACTCCTCAAAAGTTAAAGGTTTGGTCCTCTGTATTGTTGTCACAGTCGTAACCAAGCTCTTGAAATCTTGTGGTAGCATCCCATGTCACGGGGACATGATTTTCTATATGCAAACAAACTCCGGGATTTTAAAAACCCTTAAGATTTGATGTGAGAAGTAGGGTCTAATCTAAAGTGCACCCACTAGGCCAAATGCTAGGCCCAAGGCAAGGTAAAGAGTGGTCAAAAAGTTGGGCCCAAGGGAAAGCCTAAGTGCATCATTGGTAAGAGGTTTAGGGGATTTAATGACTCCCTTTTGTGCATGAGCTTGAAAGTGTTGACCTTTCTCTCTCTAGTTTGGATTTCCTCTCTCTAATCTTAGGCCTTGGAAAGAGTTATGTGATGTACCGAATCTCCCTCCCCTATGAGCATTGGCATGACTTTCGAGATTGCATGCATCCAAAGGCATAATTATTGATGTTGTATAGTTGATTCATGCATCCCTAAGCATTGTACGGATCACTTGGGCATCCTATTCGAGGTTGATTGGAAGTGTAAGCATTGTTGCACGCAATCCAAGGTGGTTGTACGGATTGTGTAGTGTGATTGCACACATTCTAAGGAGTGTACGACCTAATTCGCACACAGTTCGAGGGTTGTATGGATTGTTGCACAAATCTCGAGGTTGATCCATTTGTTGTACGGATTGTACGATTGATTGTGCAGTCCATTTGGCACACAAAACGAGGTCGCACATTGATTCTATGGAAGGCTAATTGTTGATTGTATGGTCTTGCTGCACATATTTTGAGGTTGGATTTTCTCATTGAATGACTCATTTGCACACTCACTGAAGCCCGTTTGCTGGCTGTACAGATCTTTCTCCTGCCTGTGATCCTCCTGCTCTCTCTTTGGTTCTATTTGGGGGTAATTTGCATCTCTTCTATTTGGTTTTTGAACAGGGGCACTCTAGTCTCCCTTTAAAGTTGGTTTCTTAATGATATTTAACTAATGAAAGTGATACATTATGGCTGTGATTGATATGGATGACCAGCTAGTTATAGATTATTGTCCTTTAGCTTGTTAGAAGCCGGTTTTAGTGGTTTTATTGCCCCAAAACTGGTCGACTCCTTGCCCTTGCTGGCCAACTTAAGTGTCTCTCAAATGACCCCAGACATCTCCATATATGGGGCTGTGGGTGCATTTTCTAGGGCTGTTTGCTAGTGGATTTGGTTGACCAGTCGACCAACCAGCCTAGCCCTATATAAGGCCAGGGCAATTCCCATGCCCCATTTACATCCCTCCTTGTGTGCAAGGGCCCATCTCTTTGTCTGCCCATGGCCTGCCATATCTAGGCCATCTTCCAGGGCCTTGTTGCAGGCTGTACACCTTCCCACAGTCCCTCCAAGTAGGTGCCTTCCACCTAGGGTATTGTCTTGTTGTGCTACTCCAAATCTGCCTCTGCCAGGCCAAATCCATGCCACAAGTGCATTGCCATCTGCCATGTCCATCCACTCCATCTGATGTATCCATCTTGCCTCTCGGTATGCTTCTGTGAGGTGCTGCCCTGGGCAGCTCCCTTCTTTCTCTTTTCTGGGCATATGATACCCTAGGTCTCCCTCCCCATGCTCTCCTCAATTTGGGCATTACAGATGCGGACGTTTATTTTTGTTGCACTCAAAATATGGAAAATGCCATAAAATAAGGATACTGTAAAAATGTCAATCTAATACTCAAACTTCACATTATATGCATAAATAAGGTCCGATCTCTCACCACCTTGACCTTCGTCATGTGGTCATGTACGAAATCTCCCTCATCCATATCCATGTTGTAGAGGTGATGCTGAACTGTCAAGATACGGGATGTATTCTCTATCTCATATAGATCCTTTAGAATGGTCGACCCCTCTACCGACATGTTAGTCCTCTAATATGAGGAATCACAAAGTCCATCGTAGTCCCTATGATCAATGCAAGGGTGTGGGCATCTCTATTCTCCCATGCTTCGAGTTTCTCTCCATCTATCAGCATAAGTATCCTCGCCAGGGGTAGACTATGTGATGCTTACTGATTGCGAGGAGCCTTCTTGCTACAGAGAGGCTATGATGCGCGAGGATCAATGCAAGTGAGCGTATGCTATGCAATCAGAGATGAGTTCACTTATGAAGAAAAAGACTTGGGACTTGGTTTCTTTGCCACATGGAAAGAAAGCATTGCCATGTAAATGAGTCTACAAAATGAAGGTCACAGTTGATGATGTGCCTAGGTACAAGGCACGTTTGGTTGCTAAAGGGTTCAAGCCAGAGAAGGGTGTGGACTTTGATGAGATATTCTCTCCGGTTGTGAAGATGACCACACTTAGATGCATGCTTGGACTACTGGCATCAGAGGATATGGAGCTTATGCAGATGGATGTCAAGACAGCTTTCTTGCATGGGGATTTGCATGAGGAAATTTACATGGTGCAGCCGGAAAGCTTTGAAGAAAAGGCCAAAGAGCATTTAGTTTGCAAGCTGAAGAAGAGCCTCTATGGTCTTAAGCAAGTGCCTAGAGAATGGTATCAGAAGTTTAATGCTTTCATTCGGTCCTAGGGTTTTAGAAGGAGTGAAATTGATCACTGCCTCTACACTAAAAGGGCTAAGGATAATAGCCTGATAATCCTGGCACTATATGTGGATGATATGCTATTGGCTAGCAAGAATACTTATGAGCTAGATGCATTAAAGGCCAAGTTGCATGAGGTCTTTGATATGAAGGATTTGGGACTTGTAGGTCATATTCTTGGTATGCGCATCACACGTGATCGGAATAGGAAACTCCTTTGGCTTTCACAAAAAGAGTATATTACAAAAGTATTGCAGCGTTTCAATATGGAGGGGGGGAAGGCAATGAGTACTCCATTGCCTCCATATGTGAAACTGAGTCATACAGATAGTCCCAAATCAGATGAGGAAAGGGCCATGATGGCCAAGGTTCCTTATGCATCAGCAGTTGGGAGTCTTATGTATGCTATGATAGCTACTAGACCAGAAATTGCATTTGCAGTGGGAGTTGTTAGCCAGTATATGGCTAATCCACGAAAGAGGCATTGGGAGGCAATTAAGTGCATCATGAGGTACATGAAGGGTACCAAGGAGATGTGCATCTGCTTTGGTAGAGGAGACATGCGTGTACTTGGGTACACAGATTCAGACTATGCAGGGCATGTGGATAGTAGGAGATCCACTTTTGGTCATGTGTTCACCTTTGCAGGTGGTGCAGTGTCGTGGATGTCTCGCGCACAAAAGTGCGTTGCTTTGTCTACCACAAAGGCGTATGTTGCAGCCACAGAGGGTTGCAACGAGGCTATATGGCTTGATCGGCTAGTGGGAGATTTGGGGATTCATACAGGTGTACCGACATTGCATAGTGATTCCATGAGTGCTATTCATCTAGCACGAAATCCGGTCTTTCATGCAAAGACCAAACACATTGAAGTCAGGTACCATTTCATTAGACAAGCGCATAAAGCTTGTCAAGATTCATACAGATGATAACCCTACAGATACACTGACAAAGGGTCTACCTAGTCAGCGGTTTGAGTATTCCCATGTATTGATGGGCATTGGATAGTATGCTCACTGGTTGTTCTTCCTTAAAGGCAGATTGTCCTTTAAGTGGGAGGTTGTGGGAGTTAAAGGTCATTGTGCCTTTACCCCGATTATGTACAATACTCAAACACATATATAAATGAATGAAAAAGAAGATTAGGGTGGTTCTGCACCCACCAAAACTTGTGTGGCTCTTTATTTCTCTCTCTCCCTCTTCCGTTCTTGCTTCCATTGAGAACACTCTCAACACCTCTCTCCTCATCCAAAATTTAACAATGCAACAGTGCAATGCCACAACATCGTTAAGTAAATTTGAAGAGAAAATCACTACTTCTTAAGACTTAATTTAAATCCTTGAAAACATAAACGGAAACAAATGGACAACCAAGTTGAATTGAGCGAATGTGCCATTGTATTACACACACAACAATCACCAAATGTACTTTTAAAAGATAGTGTTGTTGTTGCTGATCCTTGCAAAATTTTGTTCTCAAAAATAGCATCACAAGATGAATCGCATTAGATCGCACATTTGAAATTCCAAAGCTTGTGCATTCGATATAGATTCAAGTATCTGGCTATTCTCTTTACTTGAATAATGCTTCAGTTGCTTGAGGTTAATCTTTTTCAGCCTCTGCTCTTAATCTTTTTGTCATCTTCAAAGTAAGGTTGCTAGATCTCCAAGTACAACATGACCTCTCTCTCATAACTTCCAAACCATGTCCTTGATCCCATCTTGCTCAAGCTTCCCTTTCGTTCCCTCGTGTGTCATGGGTGCTCGCATAGTATGTAGGGCCTGGCATGTTGCTAGACTTCCAAGTACAACATGACCTCTCTCTCACAACTTCCAAATCATGTCCTCGATCCCATCTTTCTCAAGCTTCTCTTTTGTTCCATCGTGTGTGCTTTTCATCCCTCGTCGGTGCTCGCACAGTCTGTAAGGCCTGGCATGCCAAGCTATCCAACCCTTCTTTCCTTCATAGATGTCCCTCCTTCCCTATGGAGCCATGGATCCTTATGGAATTTGTCCCTCCATCTCGATACATGCATCTTATCTTTGTAACAGACCCAGCAAGTTGCAGTATGTTTATGACCCCCTCCCCCCCCCCCCTCGGCACTCTCTATTTGCTACAATGTAGAACAAATTGTTGCCGATTCCACTCAGCTTCAATTAAGGGTGTTGTTGATCATACGCAATGATGAAAGCATCCCCGATTGGCCATACCATTGCAAGGAAAGGGTCCCCTCGCGACAGGAGCAGTGAGGTGGGTGTCATCCACCATAGCTGGCCACATAAAATCGATTGAACAATTGAATCCAAAATGATGCCTTTAAACTATAATTGTTAGGATGATCAAAGAGAAGCCCCCGCGATTCCTCTTTCAATCTCTCCCCTCTTTCTCTCCCTCCCCTCCCAATCAAATTCACCATTGCATTCTCTTCGTAGGATGCGAAAACTCAAATTTGACATGGATTTTGAAACACATCTTCTACCATTAGTTACGTAATCATAGATCCTCATATTCTTTTTCCTTGATTTTCTCGAAAGCCTTGCATGAGTCACAATCTAAAAGTAGTATGACAAAGACTTTCTTAAACATGAAAAGGCTTAGAAGTACGAACACAAAACAAATGGGAGAGGATGATGGCAGAATTCACAGGGTTTTGGAGGATAGTTCGTTGAAATCAATGACCTTGGGAAGGCAGTTGGCAGTTGGCCAAGATTGTAGTTAGAGAAAATCACCACGTGGTTAGAGGAGAAGGTCTATATGAATGCCACGTGGCTCAACGTATGAGCTACACGTCAATCTTAAAAATAAGATATATAAGATAAGAAGATATATAAGAAGAAGATAAGATGAGTTGCATAGGCGGGGGGTTCCAATACTTGATTAACGTAGGCACGGGGAGGCTCGAAGATGGAATTAATTTTTAAGGGGGGGCATACCGTGGAGGCTTCAGGCTTCTTCTAGAAGCCTTTGCATCCAGAAGCCTCTAAAGGAGAGGCGCACTACAAAAGGAGGAGGAGGGGGGGTGCAATTGATGGGGGCTGTGAAAGCCTCTCAAGAACAAAGAGGGAGGAAGGGGGAGAGGGGGGGGTGAGTGGAAAGCAGAGAGAACGAGGAAGAGAGGGAAGGAGAGGAAGAGTGGTGGAGAGGGAGGAAGGTAGCAAGAGAGGGGTGGAGTGGCGATGGAGGCAGAGGGGCATGTCTAGATTAGGCTAATTTTTTTTATTAAATGTAATGTGGGTTGTAAACTTAGGTTGATTTTGATTAATGTGTTCTTTGTGACTAATTAAGTAATTGTGAATAGGAGAAAGGGGAGAGAGAGCTGCGTAACTAATTAACTAGGGTGCAACCCGTGGCAAGCCCCGATGCACTTGCTTCTTGTATATTGTAGCTCATCCCAGTTTAGTTCTTGCTTCTCAATCTCTTTCGAAACTATAATTCGCTCATCAACCCAAAGCCATCAAGTGCAAGAAGGTCGTCCCAAAATTGGATGCGCAATGGAGAAATTGGACATTAGAAGTGATGGTTGTATGATTTCTCCAATGAACAACAGACCCAAACAACCAAGCAGGAGATTGGCTCGTTTAGAGTGCATTAAGAGTGGCACGGAATACCTTGTAAACATGAAGCATGGTAAGCGTCAGCAGACTATCTTGCATTGGGTGACCATAGTTGAGAGGAAGGATGTTGTAGAAATTCTTTGCACGAATCAAAGCTTCAAAAGCAGGATGAGACTGAATGAAGAGGATGCACAAGGGAAAACAATGATGTAGTATGCTGTGGAAGGGGAGCTATAGGAGATTGAGAAGCTACTGATGGATAATTCGGAAGTGAAATTGTTCATGGAAATACAACATAAGGATCATCAAGTGTATGTCGATTCTGCGAATGCTATCCTAGTGGGGGCAGGCATCATCGGCAGTGTCACCTTCGCAGGATGGCTTCAACCTCCTCTCAACTATCATGCCTACTATGACCTCCCCGCGTTCCCCTTCCCTGCTCCATGGCCACCGTCCTCACGAGTGCCGGTGTTGTCATCCCCTTGTCGGACATTTTCATAACTACCGCAATCTAGAAGACTTGCTACGCCCTTATCGCGGCCGCTATATTGCTTGGCTTCTCTGTGGTCTTTGTCGTTTACTGCCTTCACTGCAGCGGGGTTTGCCATTCTACCGCCCATGCTGAAGTATCAAGCAAACATGGTCTGCTCATCCATCACGGGTGGTCTGGTTTGCATCGCGATGTTAGGTTGATTCATCAACAGAGTCTACTATGTTCTTCGCTATGTGTTCCGTCACTGTTCTCGAGACGAGTGAGGTAAGACGAAGAAGGCTACATGCCTAATACGTAAGGTGGGAGGAAGGATGCCAATGGGACGCGGAGTGAGCTTGACCACAACACGGTTGGGGAAGCCCCTTGATTTGCTTGTCAGGAGGCGTGAGGAAGGCTCGTGAAATCTGTTCATTTGCATGTCAAGAGGCTTTTACACTTGGAACGCGCACATACAAATCATCCATGATCCAACGGTTCAGAATTCGTAAATCAAATCCAACGATTGAAAATGCTCCAATCGTCCTCCCACAAACCTCTCCTTAGAGAGAAAAAGATTAATCGGATGTCACGAGAGCATATATCTAGGACAAGAAAAGCATAAAAAATGGAAAGGGTGTGCCCTTTCGTCGGAGGGCCACATCACAGCCAACACAAGTAAATCAACAATACGCAGAGCCAGAGCGCGATCGATTGTGGCACCATGGCCTCGCAATGTGGCGATCATCAGCACGCTGGTGGCGAGGTCCGAGAGAAGACGCACATCTCCTGTAAATCGCCCAACTCGCGCAGGGATCAGCAAGGACGCAGGGAAATGGCGGCAAGCATGGCTCAATCTCCTCCGCTGCAGCTATGGCGACCCACTGCTAATCTCAGCCTCGACACGGTTAACGGCCTGCCGCACAAAGTAAAACGCTACTACCAAGACATTCTGGGCTGGGGCGACGCCTTGCCTGGCTACGCAGCCGCAGCTTTGCACATGGGCGGGATCGAATACCTTCGCTTGCTACAGGCGTACCGCGACAAGCAGACCCAGACCAGCCTTTGGCAGGCTGCCTACATCAAGGCCTTCTGCAATAACTTGAGAATCTTTATGCGGGACTACAACCGCTGGATGATGCAGCATTGGCCTCAGGCCATTGAACAGATCTTCCTGTACCCTTCCGCGGATGAAACATACGAGCATCTCAGAGAGACTCTACGCTTCATGAATGACTTCTCCGTCCCGATCAGAGAGGCGATCTACATCTTCAAAAAGATACAGCATGCGTGGTGACGCTAAAGTTTGAGATTTGCTTTCTAACTACGCACAAGCTTTAAGAAATTATACAGAACATACTAGCAAGAGTTTTGAGTTTTCTCCGGAAACGTTTGGTCATTGTAACATCCAAGTTCGTCACAAACAAATTTTAGAATTACGAAAGAAGCAGAATTAAGATACGGGCAGAAAGGAACTTTTATCTTCGAGGCACAATTTGTATGATACCCATTGAAAAAGGTCTAGAGATATGGTGCATCCATGCAAGCATTTTTATGAATAACCCATGTTCTCGAAGCAGAATTAAGGTACGAGCAGAAAGGAATTTCCATCTTCGAAGAGGACATTATAGAGATATGGTGCATCCATGCAAGCATTTTTATGAATAACCTACATCATACAATCCGAGAAACATTTTGACTTACATGACGTCTAAATGCTTGACTCCATTAAATAAATACTCATCAAATATGATTAGCTTATGTGAATGTACAAAGGGGATATGTGGTCACTATGTACCCCAAGCAACATGGTAGGTTCGTTATGGAACATGATTTTTTTAATTTGGGGGACTTTTGGGCCATTTATGGACACGAAGGTATGTTAAAAATAATTGAAACTTTTAAAATAAAGATTGCAAGATGAATACTTCATTAAAAAAAGTTAAATTTAAAATTATAGGATTTTAAATATGTGCTCACTCTCACATGTTACATGGATTTTATAGAGTGATGGCCTTGGGATTTAAAATCAAGATTCAAACATGTACAATTACTTATACAAGGGGGGATCAACAAATATGTAAAAGCATGTAATTTTTCAAATACCGGAGTCTTCTAAGTACATTCTTGCTTGGACGTGCCAAATACACACCTAGAAAGTGACCCTCGTGCTTGTGCAATCATGTGATGAAAATTAAGCCATGCTCAAAGTTTTCAATGGAGGTTTAGCCACGGAAAAATAAGGTTTAAGCAAGTTTAAGTTTGTAGTACAATTTTACAAAGTGTGCATGACACCACAAAGCTAGGCTAAGGATTCACAACATTTGTTAATTACTTTGAAATAATAATTACTCTACTAGAAGCATCCATGGAAATATACATAATTTGAATTTCCAGACCTCATAAAGGAAAATTTAACAATTTTTCATCAGGTCAAATGAAAAAACACACATTATTACCCTAGTACATTTATCCATATCAAAACCTAAAATTTTATATGGGATTACACAAATGAAAGTTCATGCTATTCCTTTTATGAAAAGGCATTGGAAAACCATTTGAATTGAACGATGAATTCCTGCCCACATACATACCTATCACCTTCACATTTAAAACTCTCTCTCTCTCTCTCTCTCTCTCTCTCTCTCTCTCTCTCTCTCTCTCTCTCTCTCTCACACACACACACACACACACACACCTTCCTATGGGAGAGTGGTGGATAGTCCATTGAATTGTCATTGGGATTGTGAGAACTGGTGTAACTTGAAGCATGAAAACTTGGCATGGGCATGCTTGGAATAGCCATTCTTGGTATAGGTCTAGTATGGGTCGGGATGGTTAGAATTAGCATGCTTGAAGCTTAGTTAGTCATTCTTGGGGGCATGTAAGAGCTATAGGTTCCCCATGTAAATGTTGCCTCTGGTGGGGCACTCTGACTTGTAAGTGGAAAAGGAGGAGCGGTAGTATTTATTTGTGATGTGACACTCTAACTTTGCATAATCCTTGTGAGATGATAAGAAGTGTAGTGTGAAGAAGTGTTGAGCCCCTCCCTTCATTGGTTCTTGATGGACCATATTGGAGAACCAATAAGATGCAATTAATGATGCCATTGTATCAATGTTGTAGGAAAACTCAATGGGTCTATTGGCAACTCCATTCCATTGGCCAATCTTGGATACCTATCCCTTGGATAGGATGTGGGCTAGGGATATGTGTAAGAGTTGGATGTGCTAAAAAGATGATATGTCATCTCAAGGTGGAGTTACCTCACACCCATGCTATACCCAAGTTCCAACTTGGCTTTATTTCTCAACTAGAGAGCGAGATATTTGACTCTTAGTGCAGCCAAGTTCTTGCAATGCCTTCATATTGCTCATAAGTTTTGTTGATGAAGGATCCCTTATTGGCTGCTACACCCATATCTGAAGGACTTGGTTAGAGATCTACACTCCAAGAGTCACTTGACATCAAGTCCCAAAGGGACAAGGGTCTATGTATACAATATGAGCTAATAGTAGACTGTCTTGACCTCAAAGATGAGGGACCAGGGGGGTATCTAGACAACCCATAATTACATGCACTATCCTCTGGTTTGAGGCTAGCTCTAATAGCTCTGCCTAATATGAGGTGCATGTGAGAGGTCAACCCAACTTAGGCATAGTGTGGCACAACTTTGTGAGTACTAGTACGGGGTTTTGCAAGTCCACATGTGGGCATAAGAAAAGAGCTCCCACCGGAGCTAGAGATTGCCCTATGCCTTGCAAATTATCAATAAGGGCCATAGTAGTGGTATAAGCAGCTATGGTAGTAGAAAGTGGGTGATCCATAGGTACACACAATGATTCGGGATTGTAGCAACTTGTGCTTATTTTCCACTAGATAGGTGCTCAGTTTATTTGTCATATTGCACTAGATATCACTAGTGTAGGTTGTACCTCAACTAGATTAGTTTCTTTGTACATGTGTAGACCATGGTTTGCAAGAGTTTTTCCTTAGACTACCTAAGTTTGGCTCCAAATGTTAAGATTTAGTCAAATGACGTCTTTGGGTTACTTTTGCAAGTCCATGCATGGACTTGGAATCAACTTAACTTGGACCAAATTTAACATTTCAGAGTGTGAGGTGATAGAGTTTCTCTTGCTAATGATGACAATGTTACCCTAAATCCCAAGTACTAACCCTAAACTTTTGGGATTTATAACTCTCTCCTATTTTGAGTTTTGGATTATTTGTTTCCCCACCCTCCCATTAAATGTGCCCTTTTGTTCCCTACCAAGGTTCCCTCCCAAGCCTCCCATTTCGAGTTCCCTCCTAACTCTCCCATTCTGTATTTCCTCCCTCCCTCCCATTTCACTGCCAACCCTTAGATCATGTGTTTCATCCCTTTTTCCACCCATTTTGTGCTCCCTCTAGGCTCCCTCCCAACCCTTACATTTTGAGTTCCCTCCCATTTTGTGCTCTGCACTAGCTTCACTCTATTTCTTGAGCTTGTCATTGCCTTGAGCTGAAGACATTCAAGATTACCAACAATGAGCACTGCAACCATTGCATTTGCTGAACACCTAGCCAAGGTGCAACATGTTATGGGAATCTTAAATGTTTCACGAATGAGTGCTCATAAGTCATCTCCAAGCCTCCTTCTAAACCCACAAAAACCATCAACGCTTGAAACTCTAAGTTATGCAACTCAAATAGGTCCATGCTAGTCCTAGTGGTGAGAACAATGATTCCATGCCTTTTTGGCCCTATTAAGAGTCCATGGGAAGGTGGTGATTTATTTGCTAATCATGCACTAAATGGGCCTATGCCCTAAAATCCTTTATTGCGGGTCAAATTGACCCTTGTAATGTGTGTTTGAAATTATTTCATGGCTACTGTTATTTAGGTTTGTTTTACTTTTTATCTTGTATGATAGCGCCTTTATTAAAAGCATATGATATTATTTATATATCTGAAGGTTGTGAAGATAGTGGGAGAGAGGGAAGGAGTCTCACTTGCGGCTTTCTCACATGCACAATGGGGGAATACACACAAATGTGGAGGCTGAAAACAGTTTTCCTCTTCTTAGTTGTAAAAGCCAAAAAGAACTCTAGTATAAAGAAATAGAAGAACCCTATATGTGGGTCTCAAACCAAACTCAACTAACTAAGGTGGCGTACTAACTGAGCCACAAACTAGAGTAGATAAGGATAGCTGTCATCCAGCTATTATTCATGGGCCACGTACCAACCGCATCTTCATCTAACAAGTCAGTGACATAAATGCACAACGGTCACCCTGGCATATCGCGAGTGGAGCTCGATATCTCAACACTCCCCCTCGAGCTCAATCCCAATTCCTGCACACCAAGCAGGTCTCTGAACTTGCGCAACTTCTTTGCGCCCAATGCTTTCGTGAATATGTCAGCTACCTGATCCTCTGTGCTGACATAAACTAGATCAATAAGACCTAGTAGAACCTTCTCCCGCACATAGTGATAATGCACCTCAATGTGCTTTGTCCTAGCATGATAGACTGGGTTCTTTGCTAAGTGTATACTGCTCATGTTGTCACAATAAATGACAACTGGCCCATCTGTAGACTGATGCATATCATAGAGTAGCTTATGCAATCAAGCTACCTCACATGCAGCCATTGCTGCACCCCTGTACTTAGCCGCTGTGCTTGACAAGGCAACTGTAGGCTATTTCTTGCTGCTCCAAGTGACTGCAGCACTCCCAAAAGAGAACACATATCCATTGGTAGATCGTCTATCAGAAATGCTACCAGCCCAATCAGCATCAGTGTATCCATGCAACTGTATCTGAACCCGAGCCTCATAAAATAGTCCATGCTACAATGTGGACTTCACATACCTGAGTATGCATCTAGCCGCATCCAAATGCGGTTTCCTTGGAGCCTGCATAAACTGACTTACCAATCCAACAGCATAGCTTAAATCTGGCCTGGTAATAGTTACATAAATCAAACTTCCTACTATGCGTCTATACATAGTAGGGTCTTCCAAAAGCTCACCTGCATCTGTGCTCAGCTTCACATTCTGCTCCAAAGGAACTGAAATAGGCTTATAGCCTGTCATCCCATATTTGGACAGCATGTCCAATCCATACTGCCTCTACAAGAGCTGTATCCCACTTGGTGATCTAATCACCTCAATGCCCAAGAAATAACGCAGCTCTCCCAAATCCTTCATCTCAAACTTCTGCCTCAATAGCATTTTCACATGAAGGATATCTTCATCACTGTCACCTGTGATGATCAAATCATCAACATAAATGACAAGTAGCATAATCCCTTTCTCTGTTTTTCTCACATAGAGTGAGAAATCTGCCTTGGAAATCTGAAAGCCAATAGTGACAAGATACTGTCCTATCTTGTCAGACCATGCTCTAGGTGCTTGCTTCAAGCCATACAAGGCTTTCTTCAACCTGCAAACAAACTCAGGATGAATAGCATCAACATAACCTGCTGGCTGCTCCATAAAGACCTCTTCTTGCAAATCACCATGCAAGAAGGCATTCTTTACATCCATCTGGTGTAACAACCATCCCTTTGATGCAGCCATAGTAATGGCTGCTCTTATGGTTGCCATCCTTGCAACCGGGCTGAAAGTTTCTTCATAATCAATGCCATATGTTTGTGCATACCCCTTGACAACTAATCTTTCCTTGTATCTATTCACAGAACCATTTGGATTGTGCTTGATCTTATAAACCCACTTACAACCAATTGCATTCTTGTCTTTAGGCAAAGGCACCAATTCCCATGTAGCATTTGCTTCCAAGGCATCCATTTCTTCATCCATGGCTTTCTCCCATTTTTCATTTCCCATGGCTTGCTCAAAAGAAGTGGGTTCTGGTTCCTGTATCACTTTGACCATATAAGCATAGTGAATGGCTGTAAATCCATCATATTTCAACCTATCCACAGAATACCTAACCCTGGTAGACTTGCGCAAAATAGGCTCACTTCTAGTGCTCTCAAAACATTGCTGGTCTTCCTTACTCCAGGTGTAACAACATAAGGAATACCCAACTCATCATCAATGCTCTGTTCTGAGCCACTGGATTCACCATCCACATAAGAGTGACCTGCATTCACATCAAACATGGGCTGATCTACCTTCTCTTTTCCTTTTTGTGATACCTGCATACCACTCTTTGCATTGCTTTGAGGAGATTCTCCTAAGAGTCAATCTGCCTATCCATGGCGAAGTATGTGAAGCACTGCTAGAGGACAGTGCAGGTCCACTGATATTTTGTGATTGCTGCTGTGAATTTTGTGCAGCATTACCATTTTGTGCATCTACATCAATTATTACATTTACTAGTTTATACCGATTGCTCATCTCATCAAAAACAACATCTCTGCTCACTGTGAACTTACGTGTAGAAGGGTTATAGCATCTATACCCTTTCTGCTACAGAGAATAACCAATAAAGACGCACTTCTCAGCTTTTGGATCCAAGTTGGACCTCAACTCATCTGGCACATGAACATAGGCAATGCAACCAAAAATTTTCAAATGAGAAATGTCTGGTTTCCTACCAGTATACATCTCCTCTGGCGTCATGCCATGTATTGCTGCAGTGGGAGTCCTGTTCATTATATAAACTACTGTAGCAACTGCTTCAGCCCAATAATAATCTGGTAGATCTTTTTCATTTAGCATGGCCCGATATACCTCTCCAATATGCCTGTTTTTCCTTTCTGCAATTCCATTTTGCTGTGGGGTATGACTGCATGAATATTGCTGCTTTATACCATGCTCCTGCAAGAACCTTGCAAACTCATTTGAGAGGTACTCTCCCCCTCCATCTGACCTTAGGCATTTTATTTACCGGCCTGTTTCTTTTTCAACCATAGCTTTAAAAGCTTTGAAGTGCCCAAACACTTCACTTTTCTTTTTCATAAAATACACCCAAAGTTTTCTGCTGAAGTCATCAATAAATGTGACAAAATAGTGACAGCCTCCAATAGATGCAGCTTTAGTAGTCCACACATCAGAGTGGATTAATTCCAATGGCTTTTTACTCTCTTGAACATGCCTAAGAAAAGGTTTCCTTGCCTGTTTCCCAAATTGACAGGCTTCACAAACCTTGTGCATTTCTGCAACCTTGAATTTAGGCAATCCTGCAATAATATTTTGGGCTTGCATTGATTTAAGTCACTGTATATTAACATGACCAATGCGTTTGTGCCAGATATCAATATCTGCAACTCCACTGGTCCCATGTGCAAACATTGCTGCACTCAATTCAGGCATGTCCGCATCCAGTGTAAACATCCTGCCCTTCTTCTTTCCTTTTGCTATCAAGCAATCATTATTTTTCATATCCTCAACAAAGCATCCATGAGGATTAAATCTGACCTACAAGCCCTGATCAACCATTTGACCAATAGAAACCACGTTCTTGGTGATGTTCGGGACATGAAATACATCAGACAAGTATTTCTTTTTCCCATCCTGCATAGACAAAGGAATTTTACCAATCTGCACAATAGGATGTGCAGTATCATCACCAGTCTCCACAAATCCTGGCTTTTCTATTTTCCTTGCATCCTGCATTCATTCTCATGACCTGTCATATGGTTTGACGCACCTGAGTCAACATACCACACATCATTTCGTTCTTCTGCACTTGTCACAGAGTTGGTCATATGCTGCACCATAAATAGATGCTCATTTCTGTCATCACCTTGTCTACTGGAAGATGCATAATTGCCTTGCTGCAATTTTCCATTCATAATGTCATTCTACTTTTTGTAGCAGTCCTTAGCCATATGACCCATTTTACCACAATAGTAGCATTCAACATTGCTGTTTGCATTTTGGCCTCTCTGCCATCCACCACGGCCTCTTTGGCTCCCCCTGCCTCTAGAGTTACCACGTCCTCCTGCATAGGACTGGTTTTCTTGAGTTTGCTGCATATTCTGATTTCTACCACGGCCTGCAGATCGGCCTCCTCTACTTCTGCCTCTACCTCTTCTAGCATTTGAGTAGAAGACCGTTTCTTTTGAAGTTCATCCTGAAGAAGATGCACCCCCATTTATCTGCTCTTCAGAAATTAGAAGAGTAAACAACTCTTCAAAATCAGGAAATTTTTCACGGATGGCAATGGATGTCTGGAGCTATGCATAATCCTTTCCTAGACCATTCAAGGTCACAGAAACTAGATCATCATCTTCCACTGGCGACCCAATGGAAGCAAGTGCATCTGCAATTTTCTTCACCTTCATGTGGTAGTCATTTATGCTCAAATTCTCTCTCTACACATTGTGCACTTCCTGTTTGAGCTGCATTTTCCTGGCTTGCATATTTGTGCTGTACATTTTTGCCAAAGTATCCCATGCCTCCTTTGGCGTACTTGCATCCTGAATATGCACAATCATAGAGTCTGAAATACTGATAGACAGCTAGTACATAACTTTTCTAGCTCTCTCATGCCATCCTTTAAATGCCTGCATTTCTTGTTGATTGGGAACATTAGGAAGAATAGGTTCTTCTTCATTTCCTGTAATGAACTCCCAATAGCCTTTTCCCATAATGAAATTCATCATTCTAAACTTCCATGCCTGGAAGTTGTTCTTGTCAAGCTTTTCAGTGACAATCTGTGAAAGAGAATCAGATGCCATCACAGAACACTGCAGAATATTCTGTCATTGCAAAAAACACAACTTTTGCCTCACACGGGCAGATCTACAAAACTGACGAAAGTGGTATTTCACCACACAGTCACTTCCTAGTGACGATTTTGCATCAACAGGCAACAAGCATGATTCTCCAACTCCCAATATCTTTGCACGCAAGCATACGATGCAATTTCTGTGGCAACTTTTCACCGACTAGCCGAGCAGTGGTTGCACAGCAAAAACAGGGCCTTTTTCTGAGTGCCTGCAAAGAACTTCCACCTTTAAAACGGGGCCCGAAATGACCTCGAATCAGAAAAATAAAGTTACCATAGGCTTCGCCCTCTTCCATAGCATATACTGTGCTCTCGCAACACCGCGAAGGGCGTCTCAATCTGAGACAATGCACTCTTGCACTTCTGGCTATGCTACCTGCAGAGATTTGCTCCCAAACTCGAAATAGGAAAGCAACACTGGTCCTCTTACCAGGAAACCGCGAACTTGGTTTACTTTCTTGAGCTCCTTACCACGAACAAGGCTCTGATACCATGTGAAGATAGTGGGAGAGAGGGAAGGAGTCTCACTTGCGGCTTTCTCACATGCACAATGGGGGAATACACACAAAGGTGGAGGCTGAAAATAGTTTTCCTCTTCTTAGTTGTAAAAGCCAAAAAGAACTCTAGTACAAAGAAATAGAAGAACCCTATATGTGGGTCTCAAACCAAACTCAACTAACTAAGGTGGCATACTAACTGAGCCACAAACTAGAGTAGATAAGGATAGCTGTCATCCAGCTATTATTCATGGGTGGTGTACCAACCACATCTGCAGCTAACAAGTCGGTGACATAAATGCACAACGGTCACCCTGGCATATCGCGAGTGGAGTTCGATATCTCAACAAAGGTATCCACTCACATCTCACTCATATTTAATGGTCCTTTGACCTCTCCTCTCTCCTCTCTTTTCACTCATCTGTTAAATTACATGGTGCAACGGAATAGAAACTGAACAAAGAATAGAGAGTACTCAACAAACTGGAGATGAACAAAATTTTCCTTCAATACTAATGTAGTACAGATGATGGCTTCATCCACCCGTGTGCTCCCACAGTGAAGCTTAGATGGCAATCTAGACAGATACTAGGTGAAGTGCTACTAGTTGGAAGATCTCTACTGGAACAATGGCTTGGGGAGGTCGCCTCTTTATAGCTATGAGGGTGGTAGTCGGATCAACGTAGTCGGTGGAACCGACCAGTCAACCTAGTCGGTGAAGCTGACCAGTCAACCTAGTCGATGGAACCGACTAGTGATCCATGGAATATTTAGGGGATATTCCCTATACCGTCGCCTCAAGGGCTCTCACCCCTGAACCCCCACCAAGGGGGGCACTCACCCCCAGACCCTAGCGAGAACAAGGGGCTCCCACACAATCACCTTTCTACTATCAACAGTCTCATTGTTTGATAGATCTCATTTGACATGCAAGTCAGGATCCATCCAGTGTCCTGGGCTCACACATGGCTTCTCCTCATATGGGAGCCTTACAACTTGAGCACCTTGGACCACTAGTGGTTACTAGAAGGGTGGGGCATTGAGCATATCCAACATCATCTACCTTTCCCCATATTTATTCACCTTCTCTTGCATTTTTCTTTTTCCCTCTCCATCCAATTTACACCTTTCCTTTCTTGTTTACAAGTTATTGGAAAAATAATTATAATATTTATTAAAGCAACTTTACATTTTCTCCAAATGGAGACTACAAGGATGTTAGTCATAGATCTTTTGAAGGGGTTGGAACTCTTGAATGAGTTCACCTTGCATTTTCGATGTGCTACTTTTGCAGCTTAAGTATCTAGATCAAGACAAATTATTATGGGTAGGCTAATTGAACAAATTTCACCTTGATTTATGTTGGGAGTTACATGGTTAATAAAGATAGAGCAGTGTGTTATCGTCCACAATCAGAACCTCTTGGGATTGCTCGCCCTACTCCTCGCTCCTCGCAACTCCACTAGATTAATAATGCTCCCCTCTAATACCATGATCAAAAGATGCTTTCCACCTTGCTTATGGCATTACTTGCACATTCTAACATGTACATGAAGACCAGTGTCATCCTTGCTTGCATCCCATGTATACACTTGATCATGGATGCCCATAGATATGATGAGTAGATGCCGGGTTTCTTTAAGGCAAAAACTTGATTTTTACAACCAAATCTAAGATATAAATACTGAGAGATGATTTTGAAATTCAAATGTTGGGATTTTTTTTTTTTGAACATTTAGTCTTAAAGTAGGCAAGCTAGGACCCGAGCTAAACCCTAGCCCAAGTACCTCATTCTCTTTAGACTTATGCAATGGATTTTGTCCTTAGCTACTTGTCATGTCTATGTATATTAGGACAATGAGCCAGAGGCAGATGAGGGAAAGCTTGATCTAATGTATCATCAAGACCCAAGCGATGTTGCCAATTCAACACTCTTGTGTGGCAATAGCCATTGAACAAGTTTTTGCACGATGTCTCGGAAGGCATTATCATCCTTCCCACAATATAAGGAGGATTAGGGATTCTTAATTTTCAACTTTAGAGAAAAGCACTCCTAGTCAAGGCCTTGTCATAGGTTTAGCTCTAGGGGACTAGTCATGAAAGCAATTTTTGATCCATGGTCTTTTGAAGTGTATAGCCACGGACTATAGGCTAGTGGACATGTAGTGTCAGCTAGTTTCTTGGTGGATCATCACTTCCTTCCCACTTCTCTAATGGTGAAGAAGATTATATAGATTTGGGATCACTTTTATCTTATTCTCATCTTTACAATACTGTCCACTAGGGAGGAGATATCTAGACAAACATGTTTCCACAACACTCTGGCACATACCAAGATGTTACCCTTGGCAATGAGTATCGATTCAAATTAGCATGATAGTATGCTCAAGGGTTATCCACACCATTGGCTACTAGTTCAAGGGAGGTCAAGGGATTACATAGGACGCTATGATATGTGGATATGGACCTCTTGTACAAATGTTTGGCACAAGACTTCATGTTATGAGATCCATTTCTTAGTCCTGGATAGTGACTCACATATCTTGAGTATCTTGAGACTGAGTTTAGATGGTCCAAATGCTTTAGTGAGTAGGGTATATGTTTAGGAGTGAGGGGAGGGCCAACACCTTCGTACTTACTCATATTTTTTTTCAAAAACTTCTCACGTACTCACACATATGTAGTGGATGGATTACGTTGATCTATATTGGTAGAGAAGTAGAGTTATAGAATGCTTAGGGAAAGTTTGTCACTTGATCCACTCCATTCTCTAGTGGTAAAGGAGCCTAGGTCAAAGTTGTGGAATATTTTAGGGAGACCTCTTACTGACTTGGATTGTAACCCTGATGATTGGTCATGGCCAGCACCCATTGCTTTAGCTCCTCTGGTACCATTCTTTTAGTACTCCACATGGACTAGGTATAAGATTCAATGAAGATAGGTCAATCACTTACCTAAAATGGTTTAGTATTGGCAAGAACAAGAGGATTTCCCAAAATCTCCTATTGAGTTTTGGGACTCATTTTTTGGGTATTAGTAGAGCCAAGACACTATCATACTTTCTTTGGCTTACCGTACATAGAGATATTCCTATGAGGACTTGGCCACAATAGATGGGCATGCCAATTATATGTATGAGATGCTAGCTTGAAGAGAAACCTAGCAAGCATTGCCTTTGGGAATGTATTAGGAAAAAAGGGAACTCATTTTGGGGACCTATAAGAAATTCACAATTTTTTCTTTTCTCTTTCATTTAAAATATGCAAAAATAATAAAATACTCAATACAATGTATACAATAACTACAAACATGTCAGAGGATGGATATCTTTTGTAGTCATAGGGTGATCTATCTTTTTGGTCAATTTTGCAACCGTTTGGGTGATCTATTTAGCTCCTTTATCAAGAACACATAACTAATCTCACCATACCCTTGTTTTTCAAATATTCCAAAGCTTATTTCCATCACCCACACTTTGTTTTATAAAAAGGTGATGAGATTGCAAAGCAATGGGATAATGTTTCTCAAAAAAAGGTAGCATGCAACCACAACACTATAGAATGATCCAACAAGAGATGACACCGTTATATTGATTTAGCAGAGCATTGTGAACCTCTACCAAAACAATAGTATGTAGGTGCCATGCAAAGAGAGAACATGAGGAGAGAAGGCTTACAGGACCATGGAAAATGAAAAATGGGAAAAAGCCATGGATGAAGAAATGGATGCCTTGGAAGCAAATGCTACATGGGAATTGGTGCCTTTTCCTAAAGACAAGAATGCAATTGGCTATAAGTGGGTTTACAAGATCAAGCACAATGCAGATGGTTCTGTGAACAGATACAAGGCAAGATTAGTTGTCAAGGGGTATGCACAGACATACGGCATTGATTATGAAGAAACATTCAGTCCGGTTGCAAGGATGTCGACTGTAAGAGCAGTCATTGCTATGGCTACATCAAAGGGATGGTCTTTACATCAGATGGATGTAAAGAATGCCTTCTTGCATGGTGATTTGCAAGAAGAGGTCTTTATGGAGCAGCCACTAGGTTATGTTCATGCTATTCATCCTGAGTTTGTTTGCAAGTTGAAGAAAGCCTTGTATGGCTTGAAGCAAGCACCTAGAGCATGGTTTGATAAGATAGGACAGTATCTTGTCACTATTGGCTTTCAGATTTCCAAGGCAGATTTCTCACTCTATGTGAGAAAAATAGAGAAAGGTATTATGCTACTTGTCATTTATGTTGATTGATCATCATAGGTGATAGTGATGAAGATATCCTTCATGTGAAAATGCTATTGAAGCAAAAGTTTGAGATGAAGGATTTGGGAGAGCTACGTTATTTCTTGGGCATTGAGGTGATTAGATCACCAAGTGGGATACAGCTCTTGTAGAGGCAGTATGGATTGGACATGCTATCCAAATATGGGATGACAGGCTGTAAGCCTATTTCAGTTCCTTTGGAGCAGAATGTGAAGCTGAGCACAGATGCAGATGAGCTTCTGGAAGACCCTACTATGTACAGACGCATAGTAGGAAGTGTGATTTATATGACTATTACCAGGCCAGATTTAAGCTATGCTGTTGGATTAGTAAGTCAGATTATGCAGGCTCCAAGGAAACCGCATTTGGATGCGGCTAGACGCATACTCAGGTATGTGAAGTCCACATTGCAGTATGGACTATTTTATGAGGCTAGGGTTCAGATACAGTTGCATGGATACACTAATGCTAATTGGGATGGTAGTACTTCTGATAGACGATCTACCAGTGGATATGTGTTCTCTTTTGGGAGTGTTGCAGTCACCTGGAGCAGCAAGAAACAGCCTACAGTTGCCTTGTCGAGCACAGAGGCTGAGTACAGGGGTGCAGCAATGGCTGCATGTGAGGTAGCTTGGTTGCATAAGCTACTTTATGATATGCATCAGTCTACAGATGGGCCAGTTGTCATTTACTGTGACAACATGAGCAGTATACACTTGGCAAATAACCCAGTCTATCATGCTAGAACAAAGCACATTGAGGTGCATTATCACTATGTGTGGGAGAAGGTTTTACTAGGTCTTATTGATCTAGTTTATGTCAGCACAGAGGATCAAGTAGCTGACATATTCACGAAGGCATTGGGCACAGAGAAGCTGCGCAAGTTCAGAGACCTACTTGGTATGCAAGAATTGGGATTGAGCTCGAGGGGGAGTGTTGAGATATCGAGATCCACTCGTGATATGCCAGGGTGACCATTGTGCATTTATGTCACCGACTTGTTAGCTGTAGATGCGGTTGGTACACCGCCCACGAATAATAGCTGGATGACATCTATCCTTATCTACTCTAGTTTGTGGCTCAGTTAGTATGCCACCTGAGTTAGTTGAGTTTGGTTTGAGACCCACATATAGGGTTCTTCTATTTCTTTGTACTAGAGTTCTTTTGGCTTTCAGAACTAAGAAGAGGAAAACTGTTTTCAGCCTCCACCTGTGTGTGTATTCCCCCATTGTGTATGTGAGAAAGCCACAAGTGAGACTCCTTCCCTCTCTCCCACTATCTTCACACATGGGTCCACAAACATCACTATGAATCAAATACACCATCTGAGATGCACCAACTCTCCCATCCTTGGGAAATGCAAAATGGTGCCTTTTATCAAGCAATAAATCTTCACAGACATGCTTTGAAGACATATAAATTTTAGGAAGATCAATAACCATACCATCCTTATGTAACTTTACTAGAGCCCCAAAGTTGAAGTGTCCAAACGTCTCATGCTACAAATGAGTATGTGC
Organism: Dipteris shenzhenensis; assembly: GCF_047967505.1. Taxonomy (NCBI): domain Eukaryota; kingdom Viridiplantae; phylum Streptophyta; class Polypodiopsida; order Gleicheniales; family Dipteridaceae; genus Dipteris; species Dipteris shenzhenensis. The sequence continues at coordinate 1,262,324 of NC_141614.1, read as the reverse complement.
CATGGTAGAAGTATCAACAGCATAGGCATCTGCATCTACAAGTCCAACAACATCCAAGCATTTGTCATATGCATCGAGTCTATAGAGCCCTCTAGTCAATGTGCCAGTCAACACCATGGTAAAGGCACATGTAGAATCATAGATTGCACACCAAACACCATCAAAGAGAACTTGATATCCACAAGTAGCTATGGCTGAAATGGATATGAGGTTCCTGCGGATACCTGGTACATAGAGTACATTGTCTAGAGTGACTAGACCACCACCAAAAGTTGAATGGGTTAAAACAAACCGGTGATGCTTGGGTGTTTGAAAAGATTAAATATGTTGCCAACTCCTAAGGGAGTCCTAAGGTTGGTGATTAGATAGAATCATTCATGGTTCTAGGGTGCCTTGTGAAGACTCTAGCAAGTTCATGGTAGGTGATTAGATAGAATCATTCATGGTACTAGGGCATCTCGTGAAGACTCTAGCAAGTTCATGATTTGCATTGGTAGTGCCACTAGCATCGTCCATTAGGGCCGACACCAATACAAATGTCTACTTAAAGTCTTTTCCTTTGCATCGGCTCCTCAAAATTTCCCATCAAGATTGGTTTTTTCCTACTTTTTTGGCTTCTAAGTTGTGGCAATCTTTTATTTATTTGACATGGATTATGTCAAAGTCTATTTCTTCTTAAAATGTATAAGAATCACCTAAAAAAACACACACACTTTTTATATGTCACTCGTGCCCACGTAGGACCTAGACGAAGTTACTAACAATTATCTACTTTAAGTTAAAGTTCCTTGTTTGCAGGTTGCCCTAGGTCCCTATTTACATGAAGCACCTATGCCATCAGATTCTAGGTAAGTATGTTCTTTGACATGTTTTTGGCCTTTTAGCTAGCCTTCTCAGTTTAGAAGGTTGTTTTCTATAGTGTTTCTTTCTCTAATTTTATTTTCATCATGTTTCTAGTTAGTTTGTGCCTATCATTGGGGTGTCTAGATTTTACAAGAATTCTTTGTTATATCAATGTGGGAATATCCGTTGATTGTATGCATGAGTTCTATTTATTATGAATTTCAAGCATGGATTTTTTGGAGTTCTTGCTTATGTGTATGTGTGTCTCTATGAATGTGACTCACTTGTTGTTTTTGTCTTCTTGTTTGCTTCTTTGGGTTTGCTTATTATATTATATGAATGTGACTCACTTGTTGTTTTTGTTTTCTTGTTTGCTTCTTTGAGTTTGCCTATTATATTTATATTTATTCTTTGGGTTTGCCTATTATATTCGTTGTTTTTACTACTTTGTGAGACGTGGGCTATGTGCATACATTATTATCTCCTGTGGCATTGTGTTATTCTAGTATTGTGTGTTTGAACTATGGGCTATTGAAGTCATTATTAAAAAACTAAAATTCCAAAGCTTTAAAAATTGAAGTTCAAAAGCTCAAATACGGAAGTCCAAAAGTTACAAAAGTTGGAAGATCAACCATGAAAATTGTTATAAAGTTGGAAGATGAACCATGAACCATGAAGCTAAGAAGCTCTTGGTTATGATTGGATGTTGGAAAGTAATTTAAAGGTTGATATGGACATTTCAAAGCTCACAACTACATTAGTAAGAAACTTTGATTTATAGATTTTAAAAGTGAAAAAATGGCTAAATGCACATAATAATTTTCAAGGCAAAAGGGTGTTTTTGGAATTCAAAAAAGAAAGATAAGTCTTTGATTGCAACTTGTTGTGATACCTTTTCATATCGGTTTTGTTTGAATTAATTCTTTATACTTCTCATCACATAAAAAACATAGATGCATCTACATCAGAAGTACCATCCTAGGCTTAATTTATACAAGTGCCTCGGCTTAAGAGCTCGAGCATTAGTATTACTTATTAGGACATCAGTTCCCGGAACCAGGCGTAACGTCGCGCTGGTATGGAATGTCGCCTTGTTCGTAGCCAGAAATATCACCGCTCGAAAATGGAAACGAGCCATAAGGTCGCGAGCCTCTCAAAACCGGAGGTTTCTCCAAATCTCCATGGAAAGAACCATCTCCCGTTGTTGAGTGGCCATGGTAACCAGCGGGCCAATCGCCACTTAAGGCAGAGGACGCACTTTCAGGGGTGTTATAAGGATAGAAATTTGCAGCAGTCTTGCCACGAGAAGGAAATTTCCCGTACGAGCTCCTCTCATAGGTTTGAGAAACATCATACGCGGGACGGCTCTCATAGCGATAAGCAGGGACATTCTGGAAAGCTGGAAACTTGCGGCCGAAACTGGGTGAGGTGTCCACGTAAACCGGAAGGGTATTTGATAATGCTGGGGGGGAGCTTTCAGCATAATCAACTGCGGGCAGAACGTTGGAACCACGCTCGTTGCGTGGGCTGGAATGGAAAAGATAATAAGCGGAAGCGCCATTTTGAACGGGGGAATGCTGGGAAACAGCGTCAGAGGGTATGAGCTTCCTGCGACCCTCCACGAAGAGCGGCTGAAAGAGCAGACCAAAGAGCAGGAGTAGAAGCAGTGGGGGTTTAGCCAGAAGGTGTGCCATAACTGAAGAAGGAAGGACTTGAAGGGTGAAAGTGAAGGCCACACAGCAGCAATTTATGGACGGGCAGATAACGTGCCTCAGACCACCCCCTTTACGCTTGCTCAGCTGCTTTCTTTCTACTCTACGCAAAGCAACCGCCGTTACTTACTCCAGTCAAAAGCAGATGCCTGCCGTCGGCCTTCACGACTACAAACAAATGCAAACACAACTAACGACCACTCACAAGCCGACCACAGACACACTTATATGCATACATGCATACGTGTATGCAACACGTACACATGCACATTCTCACTAATTATTGTTTGGAAAATGAAAATACATAATTGTTTTATATTTTTGAGATTAATAACTTAAATGAATTGTTGTGATTCTTATTTTAATCACTCTAAAGCAATTGTTTATTTTACAAGTTTGATATAAAAGTATTTGTTTTACTTTTTATAAATATGGTCCCAAAAACAGATAGATGACCGCAGGCCGCTTTCACTTTGTTTGCAAAGCCCCATACCACGGTAAGCTAGGGCTACGTGTAAAGAAGTTCAGCAAAGTGTCAGCATAGATATCGTATGTGGAATGCAATTCATGTGGACATAACTTTACTAGTGGTGCACAAGACTTCTCAAGATTTGGATCAAATGTTGAGGGTGAGTTGAGGGATGGTCATATGTACCATGTAATGATATATTGTAAGTTGTATCTTCAAAAGGTAGGAAAGATTGCTTTCTGGAATATTTAATGCGTTAGAAGATCATTGTGGTGAATTTGATGGTGTGGAGCTTGTGAATGCAAGATGTAGGAGTACACATGGTATCACTAGATTGAAGCTACTCTAGGACATGGAAATTAGTTCAAACCACTACAAAGAAAAAAGAAATGCTTGCAAGTGTCACTGAAAAATGATTTTCTTAGACACACCTATGAATGTACATGGCTTATAATGGATTGGACTAGCAACTAATATAGATCCTTAGTAAACATTATGAGTATTACACCAAAAGGGAAGTGTGTTCTCAAAGAGTCAGAGTATCAATATTTATCTCATAGAAAAGACACCTACAAATGTTACTAAAAAATATGAGAGAGAAGCCACAAAAGTTGGTGGGACTAAGAATGTGACCACCATTGTCTCAGATAATGCACAAAATTGTGAAATGGTAGGTGAGAAAGTCATGTGGAAATATCCTAGCATAACATGGGTTCCTTGTGGTGCACACATTGATTTGGTTATTAAAAGATATTAGCAAACTTCCATTTTTAAAGCATGCATGTATGAAGCTAGCTTTCTTGTGATTCATGAAGGATGATCAATATTTCCATGCTATTCTTCATGCTCACACAAGTAAACAATAGAGACAATTTTGTTGAACATGACTTGAAATGGTATATCTTGCTCTTAGAAAGTTTCTAGATGTGTGACCAACATTGATTGAAATAATTGCTAATAGATATGGGAGCATTGGCATCAAAAGAAGAGATAGTATGAGACTAGTAGCAATAGATGTGCACATGTTGAGACTGCTAAAGTATTTTGAAGAAGTATTGAAAAGGTATATGTACGTGTAGACCCACTTGTGATTGTTCTATTGATGATTTATCAAGTTGATTCTGTCTTTTAAAAAGTGTATTGGAAAATATAAATGATCTATCAACACGATTTTGTCTTTAAAAAAATGTATTGGAAAATATTAGAGACATGAAATAGTTAAATAATATGTAAGGTTTGTTGAGAGAGAGAAAGCACTTGCTATGTAGTGGGCAAAGAAGTGATGGAAGCAACCACATAGTCCTTTCCATGGAGCTACATTGACTGCCCATAATATCAGAGCATGAAGAATCACAAAACCTAAAAATAGTAATGAATTTTTGTGTTACGAGAATTGGAATCATCCCATTAATTTAATCCTTCAGTATTTAGTTTAGTGAGATCCAGCATTTTTGTCGCGCAACTGATGCATGTGTGCTTGCTGTTCTATAGTGATGCATGTGTGCTCCTACATGGTTGGATATATGGCTGCGGCTGTATGAGTGTGTAGCATTGTGTGCACCACTTACGCGATGACAATATGTGTAGCATGTGTGCACCATTCGTACGATTTTATTCATGTGTAGCATCAGGTGCACCATGAGATGGTATGTGTCGCATGTGTGCACCATTCATCTGTGATTTATTGATTTCACGTTGCTATAATACTGGAAGGTTGATTGATTGTGGTAATTAATTCCAAGGTTATCTTATGCTTGAAATATTTCATTACTATTGATCGTGTGAATCTAGGGGAAGAGT